>NC_133775.1:5351442-5354758 GCF_003597395.2 Chelonoidis abingdonii
CCTTAGAGTTAGAAAGTTTTCCTAATATCTAACCTAAATCTCCCTTGCTGCTGATGAAGCCTGTTTCTTCTTCTCCTACCTTCAGTGGACATGGAGAACAATTGATCACCATCCTCTTTCTAACAGCGCTTCACATATTTGAAGACTGTGTTCAGGTTGTCCACCCCCACTCCCCGGTCTTCTTTTCTCAAGACTACTCATGCTCAATCTTTTCAACCTGTCCCCATAGGTCAGCTTTTCTAACCCTTTGATCATTTTTGTTGCTGTCATGTGGACTCTGTCCAATCTGTCTGCATCTTTCCTGTGTGGGGCCCCCAGAATTAGACACACAACTCCAGCTAAGGCCTTGCCAGTGCCGAGTAGAGTGGGACAATCACCTCCCGTGTTTTACACACACCATAACTTAACACACCCCAGAGTGTGTCACGGAGTTGTGGGGGAGACAAGGCCCTGCGACCTCCGGCTTCCTGCGATTCACTGTGACTCTCAGCCAGGCAGTAGAACCTAGGGTAACCAGACAGCAAGTGTGAAAAATCAGGATGGGGGTGGGGTGTAATAGCAGCCTATATAAGAGAAAAGACCCAAAAATCGAGACTGTCACTATAAAATCAGGACATCTGGTCACCCTAGCAGAACTGAAGGTTTATTAGATGAAAGGAAGACGGTACAAACCAGAGCTTGTAGGTATAAACAGGACCCCTCAGCCAGGTCCTTCTGGGGAGTAGGGAACTTAGACCCCAATCTGGGGGTTCCCTACGATTCTCGATTCTCGGCCAGCCCAAGACTGAAACTCCACTGCAGCCGTCTCACTCCTCCTCTCCCTGGCTCCTCCCCCCACCTTTGTCCAATTTCCCAGGCAAGGGTGTCACCTGGGTCCAACCCCCTCCCAGCTCAGGTTACAGGCTCAGGTATCCTCGTTCAAGTGGAGTCATCCCCTGCTCTCCCATCCCCCATGCAGACAGTCCCAGCAAAACTAGACGACATTCCCAGGTCAATCCACCCCATTCCCTACTGCGTCACAGAGCGATATTAGCCTTTTTCACAACTACCTCGCAGAAAGAGCTGCTGAGCTGTGTCCAAGTCTCATCACTTACTCACTGTGGTCCAGGTGGTCAAAGGTATTTAAGCCCCTAACTCATCATAGGACCAATCCTATTCAACTTATTCATAAATTACCTGGAGAAAGGGGTAAAAAGTGAGGTGGCAAAGTTTGCAGATGATACTAAACTGCTCAAGATAGTTAAGACCAAAGCAGACTGTGAAGAACTTCAAAAAGATCTCACAAAACTAAGTGATTGGGCAACAAAATGGCAAATGAAATTTAATGTGGATAAATTTAAAGTAATGGACACTGGAAAAAGTAACCCCAACTATACATACAACGTAGTGGGGGCTAATTTAGCTACAACGAATCAGGAAAAAGATCTTGGAATCATTGTGGAAAGTTCTCTGAAGATGTCCACGCAGTGCGCAGAGGCGGTCGAAAAAGCAAACAGGATGTTAGGCATCATTAAAAAGGGGATAGAGAATAAGACGGAGAATATATTATTGTCCTTATATAAATCCACGGTACGTCCACATCTCGAATACCGTGTACAGATGTGGTCTCCTCATCTCAAAAAAGATAGACTGGCATTAGAAAAGTTTCAGAAAAGGGCAACTAAAATGATTAGGGGTTTGGAGAGGGAGATTAAAGAGGCTAGGGATTTTCAGCTTGGAAAAGGGGAAACTAAGGGGGGATATAATAGAGGTATATAAAATCATGAGTGATGTGGAAAAAGTAGATAAGGAAAAGTTATTTACTAATTCCCATAATACAAGAACTAGGGGTCACCAAATAAATTAAGGGGCAGCAGGTTTAAAACAAATAAAAGGAAGTTCTACTTCACACAGCGCACAGTCAACTCGTGGAACTCCTTGCTTGAGGAGGTTATGAAGGCTGGGACTATAACAGAGTTTAAAAGAGAACTGGATAAATTCATGGAGGTTAAGTCCATTAATGGCTATTAGCCAGGATGGATAAGGAATGGTGTCCCTGGCCTCTGTTTGTCAGAGAACGGAGTTGGATGGCAGGAGAGAGATCACTTGATCATTACCTGATAGGTTCACTCCCTCTGGGGCACCTGGCACTGGCCACTGTCGGCAGACAGGATACTGGGCTAGATGGACCTTTTGTCTGACCCAGTACGGCCATTCTTATGTTCATGGTGATTTCAAATAGCTTTGAGGCTCTGGGTCTCTGCCTCAGTTCTCCCTCCCTAAAGGACCACAGTACATTCAAAGCGGGACTAGCCAAAGTCCTTGAGAATGGATTGTAGACAAAAATGGATCTAAGAATGGATTTAAACAGGGGTTTCCTAAACCTACCATCTATGACTGAATGAAACAGATTTGCTAGGAGGTAGCTCAGCATGGAGGATCTTTCTGGAACCCTCCCCAGATGTGCCCAACTCTTGTGATTTTATCACAAGTCTCACGATAGTTGGTGTTTTGTTCTTAAAGCCCCAGTTTCTGGAGGCAAGAGATTACATGGGACTTTCAGCTTCAATCTCTTTACAAGGAGTTGAGTTTCTAGCCCTCATGATTTGGGAGAAAAACTTGCAAATATGCCTCTAACGCCCCTTACAGGCTCAGCAGGCAAATAAAAGGAATACAAAATCTATTCTTGTAAAAAAATCTCAGTATTTTTAAGCCAATGTAGGGATCTTTAGAGGCCCAGCTCACTATTTTTGAATGCTAAAGGTGGCAATATGACACCTCTCTTCTCCCTCAATTCACCAATAGACCATGGTTCATATGATTGAGAAGCGAGAACAAAGCCGAAAGACAAACATGGCAGTGTTTACTGGCTCCTGTCCTAGGCTCAGGCCCTAGCTGATCTGGCTACAATTACACTGTTTATACAGTGCCCTTATCCACACCCAAACCCGTTCCAGAGGCAAAACGGTATCATTAAAACAAGCTCGTTCTTTCCTGGTGCTCTGGAGATTGCTGTGACACAGAAATCACTGTGCTCTCACTAACGCATGTTTTATTTCCTTGCCGGGCCCTGCTTATCTTGAGGCTCTGATGTCAAGGCCGTGGCTTTCCTGTGTCTTTGCGTCAGGACCTTTTTTAGGGCTTGGCTACACTTGCAAGTTGCAGCGCTGGTGAGGGGGTTACAGCACTGCAGCTTACCAGGTGTCCACACTTACAGAGCTCAGCCAGCGCTGCAACTCCCTTCCTGCAGCGCTGGCTGTACACCTGGTCTGCTACGGGTGTAGCGAATCCAGCGCTGCTGATGCAGCGCTGCTCATCAGGTGTGGACACTCACCAG
>NC_133775.1:5355278-5375383 GCF_003597395.2 Chelonoidis abingdonii
CTGGGATAGCTGCCCACAATGCACCACTCCCAACAGCGCTGCAAATGCGGCAAATGTGGCCACACTGCAGCGCTGGTCGCTGTCGGTGTGGCCACACTGCAGCGCTGGCCCTACACAGCTGTACGACCACAGCTGTAACTACCAGTGCTGCAAAAATGTAAGTGTAGCCATGCCAGTCTTGTCACAGGACTCCACTTTTGACCTGCTGATAGCGGGTGTAATAACCTGGGTGTCTGTGCAACACTGTCCTCTACTGGATGTGCTTAGAACATCTCAACTGTGAGTGATAGACCCCCCCCACCCCCCTTGTCAAACCTAACTAGAGAATCTCCATTCAGTAAAGTGATAGGAGCCTCACCCTTTTGGAGTAGGAGGATCTGAGTTCTGCCTACATGGACAGCTGCATGGAGTCCTAGTCGACCGTCAAGATATAAGGATACATTGGGTTTATTTTAATATCCAAGAGCTTTCTCAGCCTGCCAGTGGCTGCAGCCAGACCCAGTTCCTGCTTGACTTCCTCAGGGATGGTGAACAGCTCCCCAAAGTTAGCGGCAGGTGGAGAAATCCACCCCTTAGCTGCTGTTCAGGAGGGTTGGGCTCATGACCCAGGAAGCTGGCAGCTAAGGAGGAAGTATCTCTCTTACCAATGGAAGCTTTATTTGGGGTTTATGGAGGTGCAACTTCTGAGCAGCTCCTGGGACTGTAACTTCTTGGAATGCCCTGAGCGTGGTGGGGGCAAGGCAGCCTCTGCTCTGTTCATGAATATACCCTAGCAAGTTTCTATCTGGTCAGTTTCACTTCCTGGCTCTCATGCCCTAGCCCAAAACTCAGTGTTTGCAGTGCAAACATTGCTAGGGAATATTTATTGTTTAAAAGGGAACTGGATAGGTGGCTAAGTCCATAAATGGCTATTAGCCAAGAAGGGTAAAGAATGGTGTCCCTAGCCTCTGTTCATCAGAGGATGGAGATGGATGGCAGGAGAGAGATCACTTGATCATTGCCTGTTAGCTTCACTCCCTCTGGGGCACCTGGCATTGGCCACTGTCGGTAGACAGATACTGGGCTAGATGGACCTTTGGACTGACCTGGTACGGCTGTTCTTATGTTCTTATGTGTGTAAAATATATATTTCCCCTGGGGTTCATAAAAAAATAACCATGGGAACATTTCTATTGTTCTTAGGTTTTGTAACAACTCTTCTATTTACAAAACCTAAATTTGGGGCAAGAATTGACCTGACAGTTTGCACTTCACTCCTCTTGGGGCTAGTGAAATTTGCCTGGCTAATTTCCCTTCAAAGAAAAGTCGTATAGAATTTCCCAGAGAATGATCATCCACCTAGTGATTTTTTAAATCAGGCTGTAAAAGATCTGTAATGATCTAGTACATTCCCTAGCATTTCAGAGCAATTTCTATAGGTCTCCTTTAGTTGTCATTTTGTGGGGAGTCTTCTCCAAGGGCTGATGTCGGTTTGTAATGAGCTTCTCTTTCTGGCGGCCGGACACCAGCCCAGTACTGTGATGTGTGAATTACTAGCACCGTGGAGGAAGGTTTCACTGCAGAAACAAAACTGCTTCCCTGATTTTGTTTAATTTTGTCAAATTATTTGTACTTATATTAGGGCTGGTATCACTTCAAAAACTAACAAATTGGAAGCCTGTAGTGCTTTAAACTGCATTACATTTCTGGTGCAGCTGGTGGCCATGGTTAGATGTCTAGTGGGAAATCCAGCTCTGCCCATTGGAGAAGACATGGTTCACTGACTACTTATCTTATGCACCTTTCACTAGACCAGGTTCACCCGGTTTGGTTGTGATATCACAACTCTGCCAGAGGCCAGTATAGGAAGGAAGGCAAGAAATAAATCAAGTCAGGACCCAGATTATAGGACCGTATGGTGCAGTAGAGAAGAAATTCTTTCCTGCTTCCCTGTCGGTGATCATCTCCTGCCATGCGTTGTGGGATACCCACCTGGAGGAACCCAGGCTGCCCTAACTGTTTGTGCTCTGATGAGCAGCTTTGCAACCCTAGTTTTTCGAGACACTGAAATCTCGCTTAAAAAGGAAAAAATGCTCTAAACTTTAACTAAAGAATCACTCATGATGCCTCCATGTCTACAGCCTCACCATCCCAGGAGGTGGGTCAGATCACTATCCCCTTTGTGTGGCTGGGGAAACTGAGGCACGGGAGGGACAGTTGCTTGCTCAGGCAGCAAGTCAGTGGTGAAGCTAAGACTAGAAGCAACATCGCCTTATGACGTTGCACTCAATATGCTTTATAAAAATATGTTTGTAAGTGTGAATATGATGTAACTGGAATATGCTTTATGCAAAAGGTCTCTTGTAAGGTATCGTTACAAAGCTTATGATCTACTGAGTGTGTTCATCCCATTTGTTTGCAGGTATTATTTCTATGTCTGGGTTAGGAAAAAAAGATATAAACTTGTATTACCGAAGTAAACGTATTAAGTGGAAGCCATAAAGGCATACTTGCTGAGTGTTTTTGGTTAACATCTGCAGCTTTGGGGGGCGTGGTCCAGATCTAGGTCTGTGTTGCAGCAGGCTAGCATGTCTGGCTCAACAAGGCAGGGTTCTGGAGTCCCAAGCTGGCAAGGAAAATGGGCTTAGAGGTAAATTCAGCCCGTCAAGGACAGCCCCAAGGGGGTGTCTTTGATTGAACCCATCACACTCCTAACCCCATCGAAGAGAGACAGCTGCCTAATGTGCCAAGGGCTTGTAAGTAAGTCAAATGTACAGTGCCAGGCCTAAACAGCTACTGCTGTAGCCAACCCCTTGAACCAGGAACCTCCAGAGGTAAAAGCATGAGCTGCTACTGCAGATCAGGGATAGAGGAAGATCTACGGCCCCCTCCTACCAGATTACATATGCACTTTTGCATATGTCCCCCTTGGAGTAGGAGGGATGTGTGGGGGGATTGTGCAACTCCCACTTTTGCACACGCCTCTGGGTGTTTTGTGCATGCAACACAGATCTGTGCAAAATCACATGTATGCTTTTGCGTGTGCATTTTCTAAAGCGGGGGCCTACCTGCCCAGGTGTCCACCTCCTCACTACACGAAGCCTAGCTTTGTTACTTTGCCCTGCATGAGCGTCACAGACACACCCTATCGGCATCAGATCAAAGGTGGAGACAACAAGGCCCTCATAGGCTCTGTATGGAGAGCCAGGTGACTTTTCTTTTGAATGGTTGGCGCCCAGCTGGTTAAACACACCTGCGAGTGGCCCCTGTGAATGCCGAGGAACCCCAGACAATGCTCAGCAGGGCATGCTGCTGGCTTTAGCACAGTCTCTGCAGGCTTTCCCACCCTTGGGCAGCTGCCCCAGCCACACCCCAGCGAGGTCTCTTGGAATAGGATTGTGGTTCCCATAGTGTCTCGGGCCGGATATCATCATCAGCGAAGGAGACCGAGACAAAGACAATAGAAGCCTGGTTTCATGCCCAGTTCTGACATGGGAGCGGTGAGAAGCAGGAGAGAAACACATCAGGGAAGGATCAAACAGATAGACACAGGGGGAGCTGAGTGACAGAAGGGATCCAAGAGACCATCGGAGTGCAAAGCCCTCCTCATGCTTTTCATTGGCCTTCTGCTGAAGGACACGGCCCAGGCAGGGATGCCACGAACCCCGCCCAGGAAAGGGTTTCTACCTGCCAGCTTTTCCATGGGGCATATTGTCCTCTCGTCTGCCCCCACGGATGGGATTGGAGCTGCCCAGGTGTAACTGACAAAGGAATCCCAGCCTACACAGCCGGACAGTCATTGGAAGCAGATGGAAACCCCAGCACGTTCTATAATCCAGGGTCAAATCTGCTGGAGCCCCCTGTGCGACGCTGCTCCCTCCTGCCTTCCCTCGTCCTGGCTTTCCCAGCAGTGCCCTGCCAGCTGCAACAGGGTGCACAGAGAAGGATGTCTGTTGTCAGAGCCGCTACCCTTAAAATGCTCATGGTCATCCTGGAAGGGCGAGTGGAAAGCCGCTCGGCCCTTCGTGGGCCAGGAGGAGGGGCAGAGACATTAGCCCTGCGTCAAGTGACTGCACGGGCTGCCGGCTCAGACAGAGAAGGCAATGTGCCATGAGCAGAGTGGGTGGAAGATGTGCTCTCTGCATGCCAATGGCTGGGGGCAGAAGGCACCGCCGGCCCTTAGCCAAGGCACGGTGCGTCTTTTGCCTGTTATACAACAGTAATAGGAGGAAGGACCCACACAGGCACAGAGGGTGCAAATAACTGTTTGCTAACTACGCACAACATGCAGACCTAGCTGCAGGCACGCTGCGATCCTGGCGGGTCTCTAAACTACAGAACACGGTAAGTGCCATTCAAGAGCTCACAAGCTATTTAAAGAGATGCCTCTACATTACACCACTGCTTCCGCTCCCCACAGCCCTGGCCTCTCATGTGTGGGGAGAAAGTTGGGCCCACAAGTCCTGCCCCAGCCCCCCTTAACGTGCTGCTTTTGGGGGCAGCGCCCCCTGCAGAGCTGGCTGCAGGTTTCCGGGGACCACCAGTGGCGGAGGGAGGGGGAGGCAGGGTGTCCTCGCTGTCTCTCCTCACCTCAGAGCGGCCAACATCTGACCCACAGCATCCAACTCAACCTCCACCCCCACCCCCACCCCCCAGACTGCTGCATGACGCAGACTAAATGATCATAGAATCATAGACTTTAAGGTCAGAAGGGACCATTATGATCATCTAGTCTGACCTCCTGCACAATGCAAGTCACAGAATCTCACCCACTCACTCCTGGATCAAACCCCTAACCTATGTCTGAGTTACTGAAGTCCTCAAATCATGGTTTAAGAGCCTCAAAGTGCAGAGACTCCTCCAGCAAGTGACCTGTGCCCCACGCTGCAGAGGAAGGCAAAAAACCTCCAGGGCCTCTGCCAATCTGCCCTGGAGGAAAATTCCTTCCCAACCTCAAATATGGTGATCAGCTAAACCCTGAGCATGTGGGCAAGACTCACCAGCCAGCACCCAGGAAAGAATTCTCTGTAGTAACTCAGATTCCCCGCCCCCCCGCCACCTAACATCCCATCACAGACCATTGGGCATATTTACTGCTAATAGTCAAAGACCAATTAATTGCCAAAATTAGGCTATCCCGTTATACCATCCCCTCCATAAACTTATCAAGCTGAGTCCTGAAACAAGATATGTCTTTTGCCCCCACTACTCCCCTTGGAAGGCTGTTCCAGAACTTCATTCCTCTGATGGTTAGAAACCTTTGTCTAATTTCAAATCTAAACTTCCTAGTGTCCAGTTTATATCCATTTGTTCTTGTGTCCACATTGGTACTGAGGTTAAATAATTCCTCTCCCTCCCCGGTATTTATCCCTCTGATATATTTATAAAGAGCAAGCATATCCCCCCTCAGCTTTCTTTTTGTTAGACTAAACAAGCCGAGCTCTTTGAGCCTCCTTTCATAAGGCAGGTTTTCCATTCCTCAGATCATCCTAGTAGCCCTTCTCTGAACCTGTTCCAGTTTGAATTCATCCGTCTTAAACATGGGAGACCAGAACTGCACACAGTATTCCAGATGTGGTCTCACGAGTGCCTTGTATAACGGTACTAACACCTCCTTATCTCTACTGGAAAGACCTCGCCTGATGCATCCTAAGACCCCATTAGCTTTTTTCATGGCCATATCACAGTGACAGCTCATAGTCATCCTGTGATCAATCAATACTCTGAGGTCCTTCTCCTCCTCTGTTACTTCCAACTGATGCGACCCCAGCTTATAACAAAAATTCTTGTTATTAATCCCTAAATGAATGACCTTGCACTTGTCACTATTATATTTCATCCTATCACTATTACTCCAGTTTACAAGGTCATCCAGATCTTCCTGTATGATGTCCTGGTCCTTCTCTGTGTTAGCAATGCCTCCCAGCTTTGTGTCATCCACAAACATTATTAGCACAATCCCGCTTTTTGTGCCAAGGTCAGTAATAAAAAATTAAATAAGATTGGTCCCAAAACGGATCCTTGAGGAACTCCACAGTAACCTCCTTCCAGCCTGACAGTTCACCTTTCAGTACGACCCATTGTAGTCTCCCCTTTAACCAGTTCCTTATCCACCTTTCAATTTTCATACTGATTCCCATCTTTTCCAATTTAACTCATAATTCCCCATGTGGAACCGTATCAAATGCCTTACTGAAAAAGAGGTAAATTAGATCCGCTGTGCTTCCTTTGCCTAAAAAATCTGTTACCTTCTCAAAGGAGGAGATCAGGTTGGTTTGGCACGATCTACCTTTTGTAAAACCATGTTGTATTTTGTCCCAGTTACCATTGACCTCAATGTCCTTGACTACTTTCTCCTTCAAAAATTTTTCAATGACCTCAGTGATCTCTTTATGCCTAGCCATCCATCACACTCCACAGCAGCTGCACTGGCGAAGGAGACACATAGAGACGGAAGCCCATAGCTCAACAAGAGGGGTGCTGAATCCTGAGTTCATTGGCCTGACGAGTCCATCCCCCGCCCCCCAATATGTGGCTGCAACCTCCGGCTGCTGACTCATGCCACAGCCCCAGATCTGCGGGTTGCACCACCGGGAGAAGAGCAGCCGGGTGGCGAGAGGCAGTGACAGCAGTAGCTTGGATGGTTATTTTTAGAAGCGCAGTGTATTGGCCCACGTGGAATGAATCATGGGTGCATTGCTGGGGCGGGGGCGAAAGGGCCTTGGGGCGTGTGATAGCAAACAGAATCTCTTCCTTATTACCATGGGTGAAAGGCAGAGGAAACCAGCGCTGGCTTATTTGTGTAGAGACTTCCTGGTCCTGGTCCATTGACATGGGGGAAGGTTGTCTGTTTGATCATACTGCAGCCAGCAATTCCCTGTCCTGGGGAGAAAGAGGTTAGCATGGGAGTGGGACAGAGCCACTTAATGCCACATGGACACTACAATCTGGGGCTCGGGGCCTGTGCTTTGCCCCTTCTCCTTCATCCAGCTCCACAGTCCCCCCCACCAGGGGGTAGATTCAACACTGACATACACAAGAAACAGTGCTTATCATTCATCCTCTCCTATCATTTCCCCATCCAAGCAGTGACTAAAGCAAACCCTGATAAGACACCATAAATTTGCTTTACCGTACAATGGGGCTGGAGACATAAACCTGGAAGTCCTGCAAGATTTCACAAGTGGAACAGCTGAACCCCCTCCTGATTTCATGGTCATACCACCCTGCCTCACTTGACGGTGTTGTCTAAGGGACTTTTCACCCACTGTCAAGGAACTTAAACCTGTTAGCCCAATTTACACGGTTCCCTTCACACTGCAAAATTCGAAACAACTCACTACACAATGACCTGCATTCTCCAGCTTTTCTGTTGGATGCAAGAAATCAGACACCTGCACTGGTTTGTAGTATTTGTGTGATACAGAAGCATGCTGGTTGCTAATATGCAAATAAGCCCACCAAGTAATGGGATATTTGAACCCTAACCTTGCACTCAACAGGTTTTATCCTTAAGAGAGTCAATGACAAAAATCAGAGGTGCCACCTACAGGTGAAAAGGGAGAATTGACCTAGTTGTGGATATTTGTAAATTCAAATACGCACCAGATGCTTTGTCTCTTAATAGGGAAAAGATACATACAGATCCAGACTAACATGGCTACCCCTCTGATACTTGATACCTGTGGTAGCAATTGCTGCTCCAGTGTTTACGTCAATGACTGTAAATTAGAATATTTTGTAAATGAATTACTTGGAGTGAAGCTGAGTTAGAGATCAAATTTTGAGCTAATTTCTGACTAACCAAACTAGTCACCCTAACCTGAAAGGGTCAGACAGAGATCCTGGCCAAGCCAATGACAAAGCCAACAGAAACATAATTATGTTCTAGAATGAGTAAGCAGATGGGGGAGGGAAGGAGGGAAGTATTTGACTTTCATTCTCATTGAGTGTGATTTTAATGTTGTTTTTGCTGTAGTAGGTAAGAATGAAATACTGTTGTTATATGATACAAATCAAATGTCAACTTGCCTGGAAATTGAAAGAAGAAAGAGATTAACCATATTTTTGCTGGAGTTATGTGTATGAAAAGAACTCAACATTGCTCTAGCTCTTTATTTCATAACCACAGTGGGTGGGTGAGGCTAAGGTATTAGGTTACTGGCCCTTTCATGAAACAGGGAAGCATCAGAGGCAATGTTCTAAAGTCCAGTTACCTCCCAACAACAAGGGAAAAACCACACACAAGCAAGGTGGTCCTCCCAGTGCTCATTAAATTCCCTGCATTGGTACAACAACTTGCTAGGGCTGGTCACCAGCAGGTTCTTTCTGCCACTTGGTCTGTTTGCTTTGTTTCACCAGCATCTCAGCGAGAAAGGAAAAGGGAGAGAGATGAAATTTCTCTCTCTCTCTCTCTCTCACGCACACACAAACACATACAGCCTACTGTGCCTTTTAAATGCAAGACTCTCAAATTCCTGCATAAACTGGGGCAAGTCATTTTAATCTCTGTGCCTCAGTTTCCTATCTGTAAAATGGGGCTCAGAATCTTTCCCTTCTCTCACCCTTTACTGCCTTTAGACTGCAAGGGCTAGATCTGCAGAGGGATTTGGCCACCTAATTGCTCCATTAGGTGCCTAGGTTCAAAATTTAGATCCTCAACCCTCCCTCCTCAGCTGCCACCTAAATTCTCTTGATGCCTAAGCTTCCAGCAGTAAAGCAGCCAAAGCATTTACATTTCTGCGGCTGCTGGTCATGTGCAAAACTACCACAGTCTCCTGAGCCTGGGGCAGGATCCTGAAAAGTCAGCGGTCCCCCATCCAGCTCCACTCTACTCCAGGGCCCAAGCCGGTGGGTGTGCTCAGCGGCTGTCTAGCAGATCAGGCTCCATGCGTAATATCAGGCTTCATACTCTCTAGTCCCTCCAGTAGAGCATGCACCTGGGATGTGCGGGAGCCCAGCTTAAACGCCCACCTTGCCTGATTCAGAGCAGGGATCTGATCCCAAGTTCTCCCAGCTGAGCACCCACATGACTGGGTATTCCAGGGTGGGCCTGTCTCAAGTCCCTGCCGCAGATCAGGCAATGTGGGGATTTGAACTCCACGCTCAGTCGTAGCTGAGTGCTCTAAGCACTGGGCAAGAGGGGAGGAAAAACTGCCACTGCCTCCGTTTTTGTGCAAGAAAGGACTGCCTGCCTTTGGCAGCTGACGCCAGGGCAGAGGGAGGTGTCTCCCTCCATTTGGGAATTGCCGCTGCGAGCTCCTTTCTGAAGCCAAGTACCTAACTCCTTTTGAGGGGGAAGGTTAGACCACACCCCTCGTCTCTGCATTTCCAGCTGGCTAGCTTAGGTGCTTCCCTGCTCAATGGGCTGGCTTTCCGTAGGTCCCATTCCCAGGCCCCCTAACTCTCCCTACGGAGCTAAGGTGTCGACTTCATGGCTGCAGGTTCTGCTCGGCAGCAGGTGCTGCAGTACTGAGGCTAAATCCTCTTTGTGGATCTAGCCCTGAATTCTTGGAGGCAGGGTCTGGCTCCTACCGTATCTGTCCAGCACCTACCACACCAGAGCCCTGACCACAACCTACCCATAATAACAACCCCCTCCATAACCCTCACGTTAGCTACACGAACCTATTTGACCTGCTGTCAAGCTAGTGCAGGTGCTTCATTTCTGATGCTCTTTACAGCCTTAGAACTACAGAGATGGTTAGCTTGCACCTGTAGGCCTGTCTTGTCCTCTTACTGTACAAACAAGGCATCTGAGCTTCCCCAGCTGTTGGCAAACCCAGGTTTTATTAATCTGTTTGAAGATGGGAAAATGCTGAGCTGGGGCTTTTCCATGATTTAGCAACAAAGGCGGCGTGGACTTTGAGTAATATGGCAGCTAATTGTGAGCTGCATGCGGGAAGGAAATGCTTTGGTAAACCCTCCAGGGAGAGAATTCCTCACCCCATCCTCATGACTCGACAGCAGGGACAAAAAGGCAGTTTACCCATCTGTGAGATGGGGAGAAGCGTGTTTATAATAAAACTGGTCCCAAAAAAAGTTTGACCAAAAAAAAAACCCACCACATTTTTTTCAAAATGAAATGGGTTACCTAGGGAGGTGGTGGAATCTCCTTCCTTAGAGGTTTTTAAGGTCAGGCTTGACAAAGCCCTGGCTGGGATGATTTAGTTGGAAATTGGTCCTGCTTTGAGCAGGGGGTTGGGGTAAATGACCTCCTGAGGTCCCTTCCAACCCTGATATTCTATGAAAATGTTGTATGAACACTGTTTTCATCATTCAAAATTCTCCAGGGTTCAGGGAAAGAATTTGAAATGCCGCAGTTTCATTTCAATTTGAACAAATGAGATCAAGACAAAAATATTCTAGGGTGGGGGGGTTACCCCTTCGCCTTTCACCCTCTAGCTGGAATGGAACATTTTTGGTTTCCAATGGGTTCAAAATGACATTTTTCATTGTGAATTATTTTACGGGGGGGGGGGAATTCAAATAATTTAAGGGGCAATTCCCAATGAAGTGAAAACCTTTCAAAGTTTTCCAGTGAAAAGAATTCACAATCTTTCAACCAGCCTTCGCTGGGTGCTTGGAGATCTGTGAATGAAAATTGCTATTCTCAGAGAGAAAACGGACTTCCCTTGACACTGAAGACTCTTGCTAGCAAAAGGGTTTGATTCTTGAAGTCCTGGGCAGTCACAACGCCGCTGCAGGGACCGCAAATGCTCAGATGATTATGAATCAACCCCCAGAATAAGTCCCCACAAACTGCTACCTTTTACCGGCCCCTTTCCAGTCTGATTCAGGGTTGGTGACAAATCCATTAACATTCATTGTCAAAACAGCCCTCACAAATTTAACATTCTTTGTGCCCAGGTTTTTATTCAACCCAACCAGTACAAACATCAGATCAATGGTATTTCCAAACAGTATTAGTCACATGCCAACATCCTCCACATACATAACCTAAGGTATGGTTCTCAGTGTGGGTGTCATGACCCACAGGGAGTCACGAGAAAAGATCTGGGAGTCGTGATCACCCTGTCCTTCCTGTATTTTTATGTAAGGTCCCAGCTGGTTGGGGAAGAGACCCTTGATGTGAGTAAGGGTGTCCCAGGGTGAAAAATCCTACCACCATCCTATGGGAATAGCATAATCAAATCATCAACATGTAGGGTTAGAAGGAGCCTTGAGAAGTCATCAAGTCCAGCCCCCTGCGCCGAGGCAGGACCAAGTAAACTTAAAACATCCCTGACAGGTGCTTGTCCAACCTGCTCTTAAAAACCTCCCATGGTGGGGATTCCACCGCCTCCCTTGGAAGCCTGTCCCAGAGCTTACCTGTCCTTGGAGTTAGAAAGATTTCCCTAACAGCTCACCTAAATCTCCCTTGCTGCAGATTAAGCCCATTACTCTTTGTCCTACTTTCAGTGGCCCTGGAGAACAATGGTTCCCTTTCTCTTTATAAGAGCCTGTGAAATATTTGGAGACTGTTAGCAGCTCCCACCTTGGTCTTCTGTTCTCAAGACTAAACATGTCCAGTTGTTCAAACTTTTCTCCTCGGTCAAGTTTTCTAACCCTTTGATCATTTTTATGGCTCTCCTCTGGACTCTCTCCAATTTGTCCCCATCTTTCAGCCACCCCTATTTTGGGAGTACGAAGCATTCACCTTAAATCCTTTCTACAGTCCCTTTCAGACCATGGGGCCTGTTTGATCAAGTCCCAGCCTCCCAGCGCATCACTCTCTGTAGAAAAGCCTACATTTTGAAGAGGTTATTATGCCCTGGGGATCATGTGCTTATCAGTGTTTCTCTGGAAGTTAGCAGCAAGAGTGGTGCCGTGCCCAGGAAAGTTACGGCTTAGCAAATGTTTGCAATCTGATAAAGCCCCGTCTAATAGCTCTGCAACAGAAGCGGGTCTATAACAGCAACAGGTGACACCGCCGGGTATTTATGAACTGTTTTCAGGGGTGCTCCGGTAATGAGTTCCTCCTGACATTGACGGCAGCAGGGTCCAATGGAACAGGCCATCAGCAGACCAAGATGCTATTTATAGCTCTTCTGCTGACTCATGGTGTGACCTTGAACGAGTCACTTACACTTATGGATCTCAGGTTCACAGCCTCTGAAATGGGCGTGAGACGGACCTTTATTGAGTGCTTTGGGGCCGAGCTAGGGATAGTGCATTGTCAAGCTAATAGTCTTGCTTCGGCTCATTTTCCCAGGCCAAGGTTTTCAATGAGCAGTGGACACTTTGAATTCAGTAGCATCTTAGAGGCCAACCCAGCTGGGCCCCCACTGTGCCAGGTGCTGTACGCACACTAAGGGCTGGCCTACACTGGGGGGGTTGATGTAAGATATGCAACTTCAGCTACGAGAATAGCACAGATGAAGTCGACGTATCTTATTTTGACTTACCTCCTGTCCTCACGGCGCGGGATCGATGGCCACGGCTCCTCCGTCAACTCTGCTTCCACCTCTCGTTCCAGAGTCGATGGGGAGCGCGTTCAGGGATCGATTTATTGTGTCTAGATGAGACACAATAAATTGATCCCCAATAGATCAATCGGTACCTGCCAATCCAGTGGGTAGTGTGGACGTACCCTTAGAGTAAGATGTTCAAAAGCACCTCAGGCGTTTAAGACCACAAGCCCCTCCACTCTTCAATGGGACTCGAGTGCTTTTGAAAACCTCCCCCCTAGTAAAACATCCCAAAGAGCTTCCAACCCCAAACTGATTTTGGGTGCCCAACATGAGCCGCTTTGAAAGGGTCTGATTTCCAGAGGATGGGCGCTTGGCCCTTTCTGCCAATCAGCCCCTTTACGGTGTTTTAAGCACCCCTCAAATGGAGGCACGCAGACTCACTAGTCACTTTTTAAAATCTTGGGCCCCGTCTCCAATTGGAGGTCATAACGTTTGACACCCCTCCTTTGAAAAGCACTCTTGCACCCCACAGCCGAAAAGCTCTCCATAAATGCTAAGCCATCTTGTTGGCATTCGTATAAATAACACCAGGCAATGAAATGACATTACGGCAGAGAGTTCAAAACCACAACAAAGTCAAGAAGCACCAAGTTTGATTCGCTCACCCGCTCCCATCCGTCCCACTGAGGGACATACCTGGCCTCCACGTGTCGTCAATGTATTTAGCCTCACAACACTCTTGTGAGGAGGGCAATGCTACTGTCCGCCTTGTACAGCTGGGAGACTCAGGCACAGAGGGACTAAGGCCTGGGCCACACCAATGTTCCCTCTCATTTTTCCCATCCATGTGCAGAATGAATTTTGTTAAGTGCACCAGTATGGAGGTGATGTGTGGTGGGGGTGGGGCCGATGGGTTCATGCTGTGCGAGGGGGCTCAGGGCTGGGCAGAGGATTGAGGTAAGGGCTCCAGCTCAGGGTGCATGCTCTGGGGTGGGGCCGGGGATGAGGGCCTTAGGGTGCACGCTGCCCTGGGGCTGCAGCAGGGAGAAAGGACTCCTTCCAGCCCTCTCTCCCCACAGCAGTACCTGGCTTGGGGAAGATGCACCTCTCCCCACTGCGGTGGGTGACCAGACAGCAAATGTGAAAAATCAGGACAGAGGGTGGGGTAATAGGAGCCTATATAAGAAAAATCCCCAAATATCAGGACTGTCCCTATAAAATCGGGACATCTGGTCACCCTAACGCTGCAGCAGGGCTGGGGCTTGGGCCTGGGCCGGGACTGGGGGGAGAGGCGCCTTTCCCCACCACAGCAGTTCTGGGGGTGGGGCTGGGGGGAGAGTACCTCTCCCTGCCACAGCAGCTCCTGGGGCTGGGGATTTAGGTGCGCAGCTCTGGTGGCTCCTGTGGGCTGTGCGAGTGCGCGCCCGTCCAGGAAGCTTAGTCTATTCATAGACTCTTAGGACTGGGAGGACCTCGAGAGGTCATCAAGTGTCCGTCCCCTGCCCTCATGGCAGAACAATACTGTTAGACCATCCCTGATAGATATTTATCTAACCTACTCTTAAATATCTCCAGAGATGGAGTTCCACAACCTCCCTAGGCAATTATTCAGTGTTTACTACCCTGACAGTTAGGACTTTTTCCTAATGTCCAACCTAAATCTCCCTTGCTGCAGTTTAAACCCATTGCTCTTCTTCTATCATTAGAGCTAAGGTGAACAAGTTCTCTCCCTCCTCCTGATGAACCCTTTTAGATACTGAAAACTTGCTATCATGATCCCTCTCAGTCTTCTCTTTTCCAAACTAAACAAACCCAATTCTTTCAGCCTTCCTTCATAGGTCATGTTCTCAAGACCTTTAATCATTTTTGTTGCTCTTCTCTGGACCCTCTCCAATTTCTCCACATCTTTCTTGAAATGTGGTGCCCAGAACTTGACAGGTCGACGTAAAGCATCTTTCATCAACCTAACTATGTCAGCGTACACACTACAGCCTGTCCTACAATATACGTGGCCTCCAACACCGACAGAATTCCGCCTCCCCCAGAGGCATAAGGCTCCTGTTGGTGCGGTTAGCGTGACCCAGTGACTGTGTAGCCACAGCCTTACTTACACCCGCTGTTAGCGCAGTGGTCAATTTCACGGCTCTGAATTTGACAAGTGAGCTGGACAGCCAGAGCTCAGCTGGCACGCACTCCCCTGGAGAACTGGGCAGCTGGACCCTGCTCCTGGCTGGGAGCCTAATATAGGTTGACTTGTTTTTCATGTAGACATACCTAAGTCTGGACAAGAGCAATACTGCCCTAACCACTGCTCCATCCTTCCTCTCTCCGTCCCCTTAACTGAGCCCTCACATTACACAAAACTAACAGCTGTGAATATCTACCACCATCTAGCCAGGAAGTACAGGCTGCTACAGATGAGTACTTACGTGACGCTCAGTGTAAGATCCATGGATTGGGACTTACTGACTGTGGGTCACTTAAATTCCTAGTCTGAATGTTCAGTTATCAGCGAGGGGCATTTCTCAGGTTTTGTGCACTGTGTATGTGTAAGAAAACATCTCGCTCCCTTTGCTCTCTGTCTCGCTTCACCCAGGCAAATTGGCCATTGCCTCCAATGAGTGTTTTGCCCAAGTGAAGACAGGGCTTGGGAGAAAACCCAGACAGAACTAGGCTCTAAGCTTGAATGACAACTAGGCCCATGTTCACTTGGGTTAGCCTCAGTGCTTCTGTTCATTCCCCAGCCCTTATTTCCTGGAAGGGAGGCTGGGGGAAGGAGGCTGCTGCTGAAAGATCTGGGCTGGCGTCACAGCATGTAAACAGCCAGCGCCTACTGATGTCAGCAGCAAGATTCCCATTGACTTCAGTGGGCACTGCCCCCTCTCAACTCTGCCAAGCCGTCTCCCTGGGCTACTCCCATCCTGAGCTCCACACCCTTGACGTTGTGCCTCGATCCTGATCTGCTTCACCCCCAATCCATTTCTTGACCCCCCACATCTGTGCCAATGCAGCTCAGCACTCCGCTCCCACAGAGACCTCCCTATAGTTCTCATGACGCACTTCGATTCCGATCTGCACCGGCTGCCCATCAACCCTCCGGGGGCCTGAGTGCAGATCAGCCTCATTTCTATCTGTGGTCTAAGTCAGCAATGAATTCAGAGCTCTCCAGGTAAAAGCCAAGCCCATCTAATCTGTGCAAGGTGTTTCACTAGTGCCCATCACACACGTTATTTAACCGTCTCATCTATTGCTCCACTGGGCTCCCTGCTAGCTAAGGCTTACGACTGTCATTGGTAACCCAGAGCTCTGCAAGATTCATTTACCCCGAAGATCTTACACAACAACACATTAAACGTAACTGCATGAAAACTTTCTGTTGGACTTCATAAGCCTGGGGTGATTTTCTGTGGTGATAACGTAATGTCCTGCCCACGACTGTTGTTCCAAATGCCTCACCCATGAGGTAGTGTTCAGTACGGTAGGTTTATATTTAAATCGGGAAAGTTACTAATTAAAGCTACCCAGGTTGTATATTACAATAGCAAAGTGCAATAGCTATCAACGCCACAGATATGGACTAATTAGATTGTACATTAATTCATGCCCTCTCCGTGCTGCATACAGGAGTACTGATAAATACATTTCTTCTACTGCAGCAGGAAAGCAAAATGTCATGACAACAAGGCGAGCTGTGTACTCAGCGCTATGGAACCGACGTCATTTAATTAGTCCTTTCTTGGTGTAATACTCGCAAAAGAAGGACAGTTATCGCTGGGCAATCTCCTCCACAACCACATGTTTAACTACCATCGCTGTGCTGACAACTCACAGTTCTAACTCTCTGCTCCAGACCCGCCTTCCTCTGCCTGAGCTAATATCTCCGCCAGTCTCTCTGACATCTCCTTGCGGCTGCCTAGCCCTCAGCTCAAGCTAAATATGGTTCAAACAGAGCTCATAATCACCCCCCACGAATGCTCCTCGCTACCTCCTTTCTTGATCGTTGCGGATAATACCAGCCCCTACCTGTCACTCAGGCCCATAATCTACATGCGATCTTCGGCTCGGCCCCCTCTCTGGGCTGACAGTCACAGCTATGGTCATTTACAAGATATTGATCAAATTTGAGTGACGCCTCCAGAAATCCCTCTTGCTTTGGGATTTGGGTCTGTGTAACACCATACCCTAGGGGTTGCCAATTTTTAGTTGGATGTATTCCTGGAGGTTTCATCACCTGACATAATCTTTAATTCCTGGAGACTCCAGGACACTCCTGAGAGGGTTAACACCCACACCCTACTTTTATTCTGGTATAAGAGTTACTTTTTTCAATTTAGCATAAAACTCTTTTCCTAAGTGACAGAAGCCAACCAAAAAAAGCTTTATCCTGGAGTCAGAGTGTCCACACAGGGGTCCTATCAATATAACTGTATCAGTTTAAAATCATACCTTAAGATATACTGAAAACAAACTCTCCTGTGTAGACAAAGCCTTAGACAGAAAGCTCTGAGCCAGGGCTGGTGCAAGGATGTTTCGTGCCCTAGGCAAAACTTCTACCTTGCGCCCTTCCCTGTCCTCGAGCTCCTGCCCTGAGCCCCCATGGCAGCTCCCCCTCTCCGCCCTGAGGCGTCCACCCTGCGGCAGCTCCCCACCCCACCCCTGCCCAGAGGCACTGCCCCGCACTCCAGCTCACCCCTGCTCCACCTCCACCCCAAACATGAGCACCCCGAGCACGCCATTGCCACTTCATTTCTCCCACCTCCCAGGCTTGCGGCACCTAAGCTGATTGGCGCCGCAAGCCTGAGAGGCAGGAGAAGTGAAGCAGCTCACCCCTGCTCTGCCTCCTCCCCAAGCATGCCGTCGCCGCTTCACTTCTCCTGCCTCCCAGGCTTGCGGCTCCAATCAGCTGAGGCACCGCAAGCCTAGGAGGTGGGAGAAGTGAAGCAGCCACGGCGTGCTTGGGGAGGAGGCGGGGCAGCAGTTAGCTGGGGCAGGGAGTTCCCCTGTGTGCTGTTCCCCCCCTTACTTGCTGCAGGTGGCCCTCCCCGTGCCCTCCTGCCCCAGCTCCCTCCTCCTAAATGCCGGCAGTGACCAGGGTATCCGAAGATCCAGCCGCCGTGGTCGCTGCCAAAGAAAATGCCACCCCTCAAATCCTAGTGTCCTGGGCGACCGCCTAGGTCACCTAATAGGTTGCACCGGCTCTGCTCTGAGCTGATGTACTCTTTGGATAAAGAAGCAGGTCTTCTCCATTGCCGTACAGCACCAAGCACGTGTTCAGCACTCAGAAAGCAAAGTAGTGACAGTGGGTATAAGAAGAATCATTGCTAGGTGTGAACAGACAGAGGGAGGTGGTAGATTCTGTATCAGGTGCAGTTTCTGAGATCAGATACCTTGCTAAGAACTCTGCTCTCGCGCACGCAGAAGTGACGGGATTGATGCAGGAGTTATTGGGTGAGGCCTGTTCAAGGGAGGTTCAGAGGAGATGATCGTAAAGGTCCCTTAAAATTAGCAAATCTGCTACGAACCTCTTGAGACTAAAAATCATGCTGGAAAACTTGTGATGGCCAACTTTTGTAGAGAGATTCCTGGTACTTTTCATGGCAACAACAGCCATTCCCATGATGTTCTGGCACAGCCGCTGTAACAGAAAGATAGAGAGAAACTGGAGTGAGTGTAACACCGACAGACCCCACTCGTCGGTGGGCGGAATCGAACCCACGACCTGTAGAGCTAAACGCCACATGGCCCTTAGCTAAGGCTGTAGCAGATTCATTCATCTCAAAGTGGCCTCAGTGCTGCTAGAGGGAACACAGCACCACACCCAGGTGTGTAGGTTACACAAACTCAGAGAAGTAGAATAAAAAAGACCAGAGGCCAAGGATCACTGACAGATGAAGAAGCATGAAAAGGGCTATGCAGGATAAAAGATGGGGGGGGGATAGCTCAGTGGTTTGAGCATTAGCCTGCTAAACCCAGGGTTGTGAGTTCAATCCTTGAGGGGGCCATTTAGGGAACTGAGGTAAAAATCTGTCTAGGGATTGGTCCTGCTTTGAGCAGGGGGTGGGACTAGGATGACTTCCTGAGGTTCCCTTCCAACCCTGATATGCTATGATAATGGTCTGCAAGCTGTGGATACCTAAGGGAGAGAGGAATTACTTAGTGCAGTTCCTGTGGTAGGAGCAATGGGATGGAATGAAGACCTCATCAAGAAAGTCAGCTATAACTTCCTGGCAGTGAGATGGATAAATCCATGCAACAGTCTCCTGAAAAGAAGCAGCAGAAATCATACCATCAGGGATAGTGCAAGTGACCTCAGATGAATCAATAGAGCAGGAGTTTGCAAACTTCATTGCACCATGATCCCCTTCTGACAACAAAAATTACTACAGGACACCAGGAGCGGGGACTGAGCCAGCCCAAACCCAATGGCTTCAGCCTAAGGCAGGGGACCTGTAACCTGAGCCCCTCTGCCCAGGGCTTGGGCTCTGGACCCCAGCAAATCTAAGCCAGCCCTGGCAACCCCATTAAAATGAGGTCACAACCCACTTTCAGTTTGAGAACCATTGCATTAGAGAATGGGTTGTAGGGAACAATCTGGAACTGGCTACAGGCAGGGGGAACTGGATAGTCAGTGGAGGCCTTCCCACCTCAGTTCTTGTAGCATCTAGCACCCTCAGAGGAGATGGGGTCTCATTGCACTGGGTGCTGTACATAGTTCCTCCCACAAAAAGCCCTAAATAGGCAACAGAGAAAAAGGAAGGACTGTGACCCCCCACGTAACAGACAAGGCAGATAGAGCGACTTGTCCAAGGTGTTTGTGGCGGAGACAGGAATTAAACCCAAATCTCCTGAGTCCTGACCCAGTGCCTTATCCACAAGCCCCTCTCCTCCCTCAGGAATCGATGGTCTTCTCCAGAATCGGGCAGTGCAAAAGCCGCCACCAAACATATAAAGAACCAATAAGGCTGTGAAACATTTCCCTCTCCTCAGCAAAGGTCATGGTCAGGTTGGAAGGGAGTTTTAAGCAAAAGTTTCTCTCCCATTCTTCGTTTGGAGATCAATAAACTCCAAGAACTTGGCACAAAAACTAGCTGGGCCAGTCAGGTGCTGCGTGGTAACGTTACACAACGAAAACCCAACAGACTAGACAGAAGTGGATGAGGGACTCCTGGAAATGTTGAACTCATCAAACCAACAGCCTGGTGTGACACAGCAACGCTGCCTCAATCCCTAGCCGCACACGATACAAGCATCAGACAACATGGCATCGGTGATATGAAAACACTGTGGGTTTACCCATAGATAACGGAGGAAATCTTGTTCATCCTCTAGATATTCGGGGCCTTCGGGAGCTTCAAATGGAGAAATGCAGTGATGCCTTACTCACCTTGACTAATCAGTCATCACACGACCCCTTGTTTGGGGAAGGAAAGGCCATTCTTCACCAAAAAGTTAATGGAAAAGACTATGACCAACTTTAATATGACCACGACTATTGAAATTAGTGTAGATTGCCACGTATTCGCAGGGGCGAAAGGAAATGCAGGCCTGTTATTTACCAGGCTGCACGTGGCAACAGACTATGTAGGTAAGGGATGCAAGGAGACTATGGGTCACGATGCAAACTGCAGACACACACAACTAAAATTAATCAATTTAAAGTTTTATTGGGGATAGTTACAAGGGGTAAGGGAGCAGCGTATGATTAGCTAATAG
>NC_133775.1:5375716-5602220 GCF_003597395.2 Chelonoidis abingdonii
TTTACACCAAGTAGGGGAGCAGGTGCCAAAAAGTCTGGCTTCGCCCCCAAAAGGTGAGATGATGCATATTGTTGTAGAATGCGTTCAACACTGAATGACAAAAGAAGAGGCCAGGGCAATACCGGTATGGGCAAGTTCTACAGGATGCAGACAGGAACTCATCTTAACAATTAGCACCTGAGATTAAAGTCCCACAAAAGGCCAAGGAGCTGGGCTGGTGACCTAGGGCAGTGGGTCTCAAGCAGGAGTACACATACCCCTGGGGGTAGGCAGAGGTATCCAGGGGGGGTACGCAACTCATCTAGATCAGTGTTTCTCAACCTGTGGGTTGCAGCCCCCAGGGAGGTCATGAGATGGGTTTAAGGTGATCACAAGTGCAGGGCCGGCATTCGGGGGTAGCAAGTAGGACAACTGCCCTGGGGTCACACACCACAGGGGACCCCACAAAGCTAAGTTACATGCTTCAGCCCCGGCGCCTGGGGCTCGGGTTTCAGATGAGGCTCACTAGTGAAAAAACAGGCTCAAGTATCACACTGAAATGTACGCACAAAATTTATATTCCCATCAATTGACTTCATAATTATATGGTAAAAAGGAGAAAGTCGGCCATTTTTCAGGAACAGGGTGCTGGGACACTTCTGTATTTTTAGGTCTGATTTTCTAAGCAAGTCATTTTTAAGTGAGGTGAAACTTGGGGTACGCAAGACAAATCAGACTCCAGAAAGAAAGAGTCTGGAAAGGTTGAGAGTCACTGAGCTCTGGTAACACGTCAGTGGTGCCTAACAAATTTAGGCACCTACTTTCAAAAGCGACTCGGGGCTTGTCTACACTCCCAAGCTGTACTGCTTGAACAGCATCAGATCGTGTAAAGCAGTGCAAGTCACCACCCCCACGTGGACGCCGTTATACTGGCATAAAGAGGATTCATCCAGTTTAGCTTATTCCTATGGGAAGACAAATAAGTTATATCTGTAGAAAGCACCTTTATACTCATATAACTGCATCCACTCTAGGGGTTGTACCAGCATAATCTTCTTTCATATGGAGACAGCGGAGCAGTGAAAACAATGGCCTGACTACAGTTGGAACAAAGTTTCTTATCCAGTCCCGAGCAGAGGGGGTAGCCATGTGAATGGCTGCAACATCTCCACGAGGAGCAGAGAGCGGGCAATTGGTCACAGTGCGTCCGACAGTTTGCACCACACCACAGGGGCAGTTCGGCAATTCCCTCTGTGCGGTAAGTCTGTTCCTCTCCCGCGTCGGGTGCGGCTACGGGTCCACATGCGCCGTGGAGAGCAGGAACCGGGCACTTGCAGTTGGGATGTCGATGAGATTTTTGTTTGGTTGCCGGCAGCTGCCCAGGCTTCAGACCATCTGCTGCAATCCAACGTCCTTATTTCCACAAGACAGGCTGTGGCATGAGATCAGTGGGGTTTTCTTGATTTTATTCGGTGACAAGGAGGGTGAACTAGGCCTTTGTGGTATTTTCCAGGCTCTTTATCTGTTGCAGCGCCTCGCCGGGATATTTCCTGGTGTGCTGGTAGCTGGTACCACCAGCCACAGAGGTGCCACTCATGCATTAATTTCGGTGGCTGCTAAAATGGCATAGGCTTCTGCTCCCAGCCGGGGCGCAGTACTCCCGTCCCCTGCGGAATGGCCCAGGGCCAGCATCGCTATTCAAAGAGAGGGGGAAGAGCGACCGGCCTGCTCGCTGTGTCCCCTGCTACGTGTGTAAGCACAATGAAAGGCATTGAATCGGCCACTGGATGTTCTGAAAAGGCCCCCAGACGGCAAAGCAAATGACCAGTACAATGATATCGTTTTAAAAACCCCACAGTCCTAACAACCCAGTGATACTGGTACAAAACCTGTCTGACCAGTCCGGGCCTAAGGTACTTTGGCTCCTAATTTCCATTTAAATCAGTGGGAATTAAGTGCCTAAATACCTTTGTGGCTCTGGGCTTGAAGAACCCAACTGGGATTTAAGCCACCACAGAACTCACATTGCTCCCACAAACAGGAAGAGCAAGAAACAGATGCATTCCAGTCTGGCCAACGACAGGAGTTTGGCACGATCAGGAGTTTCGCAGGAGCAGAGTCTCCTCTGTTACATTATACAATGGAAAACCACACCCCTTTTTGTGGGAACCCTGGCAACCAAAGGAGCCAGGAACGCAGGAAACTTCAGTGAAAGGAGGCACAGAAAAATATGTTTGCTTTGGGTTGAAGGTGCCTTCGGCCAATGATCTAGACGCACCATCTTGACATTATGCCAGGTAATTAACAAGGTGCCACAGAGGCAGGTCATGTGTGCTTGTTACAGAGCATGTCTGCATAACACAAATACTCGGGGCCTTTTGCGCCAAGCCGCCAGAACTAATGTCTGGGTAGTGGAACTTTTCCAACGCCTTCTCCACTAGCGTTTTCTTTCCCAGCAAAGGCAGTGCCAGGCTAACGAGTGTTAGAAAGAGGATATTGAGCTGTTGTTTGCCTTGTCCACCAAGAGTTGGAAAAGGAGGCGGCAGCTTAGTTTGTGGCAAGGGAGATTTAGGTCAGAGAGTAGAAAAAAAAACCTTTCTGATTGCAGGCTAGTTAAGCTCTGGAATGGGTCACGGGGGAGGATGTAGAATCCCTGTCATCGGAGGATTTAGCAACAGGTTAGACAAACACCTGCTAGGGATGGTCTAGGGCAGGGGTGGCCAATCTGAGCCTGAGAAGTAGCCAGAATTTCCCAATGTGCATTGCCAAAGAGCCACAGTAACACATCAGCAGCCCCCGCATCAGCTCCCAGCACCTCCTACCCACCGGCAGCCCAGCTGATCAGCGCCCCCCTCCCCCTCTCGATCAGCTGTTTTGTAGCATGCAGGAGGCTCTGGGAGGGAGGGGGGAGGAGTGAGGGCATGGCAGGCTGAGGGGAGGGGGCGGGAAGGGGTGGAGTGGGGGCAGGGCCTGGGGCAAAGCCAGGGGTTGAGCAGTGACCCCCCGCCCCGGCACATTGGAAAGTTGGTGCTTGTAGCTCCAGCCCCAGAGTCGGTGCCTGTACAAGGAGCCTCATGTTAACTTCTGAAGAGCCGCATGTGGCTCCAGAGCCGAGGTTGGTCACTCCAATCTAGGTTTATTTGCTCCTGCCTCAGTGCAGAGATCTGGTCTTGAAGACCTCTCAAGGTCTCTTCCAACCCTATGGTTCAATGAGCCTCACGCCCTATTTATTCTGAGAACAACTATCATGTGGGCTGCATCCTTCCCCCTCCAGTGCAGCCTGGTCCTGTGCTAGCGAGGCCACAAATAGGGCCGACAGCCAACCCAACCCTGGATGCCTGTGCTGAGACCGGTGACGGGAGCAGCCAGGAACACTGGCAGTTTTGGGGAGGAGGGCAGTTTCCCCGTTTTCAGCAGCTCTCCTCCATTGCCGACCGGATGCAAGGGACCTGCCAGGGGCCCTGGGGTCCTGCCATTCCACAGTACCGCGGTCAGCTCTCAAATGCGGCAGGTCTTGGCTACGCTCCTTCACCAGCGCAGAGGGGGACAAGCATCCCTCCCGTGCCCCAAGACGTGACGAATGGGCGCCGCTGCCCCCTGCTGGAGAGAACATCAGCATCACGGCTTTGTGACTGTCGCCCTCTAGTGGGGGATGCCTGCAGCAGTGCGGTCGGCTCATTAAGACTAGCACAGGTGGGGAGTGGAGGGGCTGGGGAGAGCCTGTCTGCATGGGGGGATGGAGTCTCATTACACTGCCCCCCGGTGGGCCCCGATGGTGGCTCAGCCCACAGCTAGTGTTCCCTCTGCGGCCGGAACCACAGCGTAATATTTGCACGGTGCGGAACCTTCCCAATGCAGCCGCTGCGTCCTTCACCTGCTGCTCAAAATGACGCAGAGTCCCTGATTCCTGCGCCACCGCCCTTGCTACGCCGCTGGATTCCTGCCCTTATCTCCCTCCTCTCTGCTCCTCTCCCTAATGGCTGTTTGCAGTAGTTACTGGTTAATGCGGACGCGATAAGCGCTTGCCTTCAAAGGGGAAATAACTGAGCGTGTGGGAGGGGGGAACACCAGCTCGCCCTCAACGTTTTCAATCCCACACAAAAGCAATCGAGCAAATCGAGCCAAGGGAGTTTTACTTCCTTGTTGAAGGGTGGATGGTGGGAAAGCCCCTACCCAGCACCTTGCACCCAGCAGGGTCCCAGAGGTCCAACCACCCCACCCCATCCCTGGCCATACCCATGAGCTGCCTTGGAGGGCAAGGAGAACAAAGGGGATTTTGTGACTCCAAGTGGTGAAGCCAAAGGGACGAGGACACTGGTCCCGAAGGCAGCCAGAAACCACTCCCGTCTGCCAGGCTCCGCTCCCCGCCCCATTGTGTGTTGCCAGTGATCCATGCAGGAGAGGGAGGGGCACTGTTTTTGTAGCTACAAATGGTCACAGGTGGTGGCAGGCGGGGGCATTCTCCTCTCTCCGATCAGCTAGCCGGTGAGCTCTCGGGAGCAGGGAGCACCCCTTTTGTTAGTTGTCTGTACAGCACCTTGCACATTGGGGCCCTGATTGGGGTTCCTGGCAGCTACTGTTCTGCAGATAAATCACAGAGAGACCAGGCTGCAGCGCTGGTTACATGTCCGGCTGGTTGGTGCCTTTAACCCTTTCATTGCAGGGGCCGTCCCACCTCTCCACCCCGCTCAAGCGGCTGACTTGCACAACGTCAGGGCAGCCGAGACCCAGGTTCGAGGCTAGTGGGAGAATGGTACCCCAGGCCAGGGCAGGTGCATTCCCAGGGGCTGGGGCCAGTACACTCGGCAGGGGCTGAGAGCAGAACACGTGTCCCAGACAGAAAGGCGGCCTTGCTAGTGGGTGGTTTTTGAAAGGCTGCGAGGTCAGGGGAGCAGTTAACCAGTGTTTCCTGACTCATCCCGAAAGACAGGCCCAGCTGAAGGTCTGAGACCAGGGTTCAGGGCTGCCCCTGGCTCCCATGATCTGACCGAGGGATTTAAAATTCGAAGCAGGGGGAGAGAGCGTGTTGGAAACATTTAAACACGTGGGAGAATCCTCCGCGCCTGAGGGAAACACTCTCACAGTGGGGCCAGTGTGGGGCTGGACATAGTCAGCTTCTGAAGTCCCCAGGGAGCGATGGCAGGCGCCTGCAGTACCAGGAGATCCTCCTGGCCACTCCCGGAGCATCACAGATGACAGCTGAGGCAGCACCCATACGTGCACCTGAAACAAGCCCCCAGGGCTAGCATCACTAGGTGATTTAGGCACCTTTCTCCCAAGGGGGTTAGGTGCCTGACAGACTTTTGAGGTTCTGCGCCCCAGCCCCTGAAGCCCATGCCCAGCTCTGAGTGGCCCCTGCCAAACGGTGGAGGCATGGGAGAGGGGCTCCCACTCCGGGCCAGGGCAGCGATGAAGCTACAAGCGGAGCCCCTGGAGCTGGGCGCTGACGCAGCGCAGAGTCCCTTTTCCTAGCAGAGGTGGACGGCTGCCGCCAAGAGCTGCAGCTGCCCACTGGCTGTTCTCCCTCCCCCGCCTCGCCCTGCACAGCTCTCTCTTGCCAGTGGTAGACACCAGCCCTGGAAGATGCGTTGTCTGGAGAACTCCAGGACCCTGCCCCCCCCCCACCCCCCCGTGCTGCCCGGGCCATGCTCCTGGCTGTGGCTCCGGCTCTGCTACCGGCTGTGTGAGATGGGGCAAGTCAAACTCTATTAAGAGCCACGCGCCCCGCCAGGCAGAAATCATGCCACTTGCAACGGCAGAGGAAGAGCAAGGTGGGCTTTGTGCCAACCTGACCGACCAGATACTGCAGCGACCCTACCAATGCTTTTGCTAAACCCCACAGAAGCCAGCCCTGGTGAAGAGCCGTTAAGCTGCATGTGCATCGCCCTAGGGCCAGGCAGGATTGTTCTCGGGCTATTGTGGAGCTTCCCAGGGGCCCAAGATGGTCCATGGAGAAAGGGGCCAAAAGCAGGACAGGTTTCCTGAACTCCCCTCGTCTCGGGGACAATAAGCTCTGGCCCCCACAGCCACCCCTGGATTCGGTTGCAAAAAGCACATCTGGTTTGTACCTTGCACTGATTCCCAGGTCCAATTGTTCTCCACTGCTTTTCCCCCAAAGGACTGGCCCAGGAGAGGGCAGTGTGGTCCCAGGGGGAAGCCAGGGACTGGGAGAGAAGGAATGGGTGGAGAGCACCCAGACAGCTTTGGCTGCAGTCTTAAACATGGCCAAAACCAAGCATACAGTTGCCAGTCCTCCCCAGAGACAAAGCCACCATCTTTCCTTCTGCACTGGGTGAACAGGGCCAGGAACTGATGGGGAAGCTCCTAGGAGATGGTAAAGACCAAAAAGCGAACCCAAACCTCCTCAGACCGGCCTGCTTATACCACACGGAAAATCCTGTGGCACCTTATAGACTAACAGACGTTTTGGAGCGTGAGCTTTCGTGGGTGAATATCCACTTCATCAGACGCAGGTAGTGGAAATTTCCAGGGGCAGGTATATATATGCTAGCAAGCAAGCTAGAGATAACGAGGTTAGTTCAATCAGGGAGGATGAGGCCCTGTTCTAGCAGTTGAGGTGTGAAAACCAAGGGAGGAGAAACTGGTTCTGTAATTGGCAAGCCATTCACAGTCTTTGTTTAGTCCTGAGCTGATGGTGTCAAATTTGCAGAAACCCAGGAAAGCACCAACGCGAATCCATGGCCATCACATACGCGCCCCCACCCAGCTACAACCCCTCCAAACGCTCATCAGGATCTACGAACCCATCCTGGACCATGACCCCACCTTCACATGCCTTGGGTGCCAGGCCATCCTTGCGCCCACGACACTGCCAACCTGAAACGTTATCTCACCAGCACTGCAACACCTCCAGTACTCTGCTCAGATACAATCCACGCAAACAAACCTCGACTGCAACTCTGCCACATATCTACACCCAGCGACACCCAATCACAGGACCTAACTCAGATCAGCCACACCTCACACCGGTTCTTCACCTGCACATCCCACCAAATGTATATACGCCATCATATGCCAGCAATGCCCCTCTGCTATTGTACATCGCCAACGGACGTCTCTACGGAAAGAAAATGGACACAAATCGTATCAGGCATGGCAAATAACAAACCTGTAGGAGAAGCACTTCACCTCCACTGGCCACACTATAGCAGAACCTTAAGGTGAGCCCATCCCTGCAGCAAAAAACTTCGGAACCAGACTTCAAAGAGAAATGTTGAGCTTCCAGTTCAATCTGCAAATTGACACATCAAGCTCGGACTAACAAAGACTGTGAATGGGTTGTCAGTTACAGAACCAGATTTCTCCTTCTCTTGGTTTTCCACACCTCAACTGCTAGAACAGGGCCTCATCCTCCCTGATTGAACTAACCTCGTTATCTCTAGCTTGCTTGCTAGCATATATATACCTGCCCCTGGAAATTTCCACTACCTGCGTCTGAGGAAGTGGGTATTCACCCATAAAAGCTCACGCTCCAAAACGTCTGTTAGTCTATGAGGTGCCACAGGATTCTTTGCTGCTTTTACAGATCCAGACTAACACGGCTACCCCTCTGATACTTGCTGCTTATACCACATCCATGCTGCACCTCTGCCCAGATGTTTTATGGAGACTCAACCAGAGGGTAGATCCACGGGGGGCGGGGGGCATTGCTGCCTGGGAGGTCCTGGCTATAGAGGCATTTTCAGCACTGCTGTAGTTACCACTGGCTAAAATTCTTGAGTAGACAAGACCTAGTGCACTCAACACCATCCTATTGGAGGCACAGGAAGCAAGAGAGGCAACAAACCCTGTGGGAGCTCCTGAGATCCAGGCATCTACACTTCAGCTCTTGATGCACTTCTTTATCATGCTGTATGCAGCTGCTATGCAGCCCCCGCGCTCCTCCCCAGAGCTGGCTGCATGTCAGCATGGGGTGAAGCAGTTTTCTACATAGAACCACACCTGCTGATCAGAAGAGATGAAGTGAAATTAAAGGGGTTTAAAGGTTGCTGCTAATCAGTTTAATTAGTGCAAAGTTCTTTCACTCCCACTGAAGTCAAGGGCAAATGCCACTGAGTTTTGCCAGGGGCAGCTTCAGTCCGCACCCTGCTATGCGTCACAAGTTTGGTTTTTTTGGCGGGGGGAGGGTTGTATTTAATGTCCAGCCTCTCCCTAAGGTCAGCATTTAAGAGGGGCCCTGCTTGGCTCTGAGTGTCACAGAAAGGAGCGTTCACCTCTGGCGTGGAGGGGAGCCCTGGGTCACATGGGAAAGTGAGTTCACACCTCAGCAGGAGCTGGTGCTCAGCCTGAGACATTTTCCCGCAAGAGTCACACCTTTGCTTTGTAGTAACTCAGCACACACAGAGAACAGGATGTGAACAGGGCTGGCTTGCAGGGGTGGAGGACAATGCTCTGTAGTAATGAGACAGCCACCCCCTGCTCCTTTCCCCCCCCCAATACTGAAAGAGCAGTTCACGCCTCTGGTTCCAAACACAGCTGGCTTGGGGCCTTCAAGGTGCAGCTTTTTCACAAAGCAAACGTGTCACCGCCCCGACTCTGAAGGTGAGCTGTGTTTGCAGTAGTGCACTGTGGGAAAACCAGAGCGACTGTTGCACAATGCGTCTCCAGAAGGATACAGCGCTCCCAGCACACACAGCCATGTGGCAGCTGCTGTATGGAGGACAACCCACCCTGGGATATCCTAGTGCCAGGGCCGTCCCTAGGGGGTGCAGGCCCAGGACAACCCCCCTCTCTGCCCCAGGCCATGCCCCCACCCTTTTCCCAATCCCCTGCCCCACCCCCACCCTTCTCCTGCCTCTCTTCTTTCCGGCTTCCGCCCCCTCCTCCGAGCAATGCTGGGAGCAGCTGGGGTGGAGCGGGCTAGAAGGGGGTCATTTGCTACTGTTGTCACCAGGCTTCTCACTATCCCCCCACGCTGCCCTGGACCCCACATCCCCCAAATCAGGGGGCAGGATAGCTCAGTGGTTTGAGCATTGGCCTGCTAAACCCAGAGTTGTGAGTTCAATCCTTGAGGGGGCCACTTAGGGATCTAGGGCAAAATCAGTACTTGGTCCTGCTAGGGAAGACAGGGGGCTGGACTCAATGACCTTTTGGGGTCCCTTCCAGTTCTATGAGCTAGGTATATCTCCAATTATTACTTATTACCTATTTTTTTTATTTTTTGCCCATGTTCATCCTGTGGCCGGGACAGCTTTGCCTACCTCAAAGGAATTGGGTTAGGAGCTACCTGGGCTCCATCAGGGAGTTAGGTCCAGACAGCAAAATAAGAGTTGACAGCTTGATAGCAGGTAACACAATGGCAGCGGAGGCTGTGGACCCCAGGCCATGCCGGGTAAGCAGAGTCGGTTGGAAGGTCCCCACAGGAACAGTTTTTCTTGTTGGAAAATGAGGGTTCCCTCCGATCAAAGCCTTGCGTGGGAGCATGCTGACCGCAACAACACGCCAGTGGAATCCGGGCACGTTTTCGATGGAACTCTGGTGGCCCGCACGTTTCTGATGGAAACCTGCCTGGTGCCCTCACCCCAGCTTGGCTCCCGTGCAGCCTGCCGGGCGGGCCACTGGGGACCTGAAAGCCTCAGCTCCCTGCTGCCCAGGTTCCCCTTCAAAACTTGATCATTCCTATTCCAGGGGGCCATTTATTTTCAGTCTATTCCAGACCTAAGTTTTTCCTGAAATGTTGGAACTTCCCACGGACCAGGACTAGCAGCTTCTGAGCAGCTCAATTTTGGGGTAACTGCAGAGGCTAACAAACGGCTAACTCATAAAATGTAATGGGTATAGTGGGGCTCACACGCTAAAGTCTCCTCTGCTCGACAGCAACAAGCTTACCATGGGACTTGGTTACAGTGCATTTAATGCATAGACAACAAGGCAGGATGTAAGTCATTTCCAAACCCAAGTTCAAGCTTTGGCCTGGCCCAATCAGTGCCTGGGCTCATCCCTCGGCCCCAGGTAGCTGTATTCTAATACATCAGGGACAAGTTTCTTGTAATTTGGGCTCCTGCCTATGACTTGATTAAGGCTTCAGTGTAGACAAAGCCTCCCTCTCCCGCTGCGAGCATTGTGTGCCCCGGTGCCGTCATGGAGTCTGGGTCTGCTAGGGTGCCCAACGGAGCATGGCGAAGCCATTGTCCTGCTGAGGCCATGCCCCCCTATTGGCTCCTCTCTCCCCCGGCCCTGCCCACTGCTCACACAGAGGGGAGGAGGCAGATAGGAGCACCCATCAGCAAAACCAAAAGTCAGCAGCAGGGACTCCAAGGTGTGAGACTGGCTTAAAAGGTATGAGATTCTCCCCGCCCCCGGGTTTCTTTTTAGTTGCTGCTGCTCCTTTAGGTGGGACTTGGATCATCTGCAAGCTTTTCTCCCCAGAGGCTAGGGCTGGACAAACAACAAAGACGAGCACTTGGATTCTCATGGAGGAGCTGCAGGTGGAAGGAAAACTCAGCCACCAAAACCCATCACAGGCTGTGTGATAAAAGTCACCGACATTGGCCACGCTGACTCTGGTAATGTGCAGCACCCCGTCGCCCTGGGCTCAAGGCCTTGTTACGCTAGGTGCTGTATGAACCCCTCGAAGACATGGGCGCTGGCCCCAAAAGTAGGCAACCTTGAGAATTTTAAACTGTGGAGGGGCCAGTGCGTCCCTTACCCTCCTTCCCTCCCCAACTCAAAACAGGCACTGAAAGGAAGAAAATAAAGCAAATTATAGGCAGAACCTCACCCTGAAACAATCCCAAAGCGGACTCCTCCCACCGTGTTACAAGTGAATAGAGAGGGGTGGGTCAGACAGCTGCACCTGTCTCTTACTGCGGTGGGTTCCCTAGTGCCGGCAGGGGGCTGGTCGGTGGACACCTGCCCCCTGCTGGAGGGACTCAGAACTGTTTTGACTGTACCCTACGCCTAGACCCTATGCTGTTAGCAGCTCACAGAGAGTCTCCATCACATCAAGCAGAAGGGTTTGTGCATTCGTAACAGAAGGATCCACAATCCTCATTGCCACAGTGTGCTAGGTAGCAGCCGGGGCAGCCACGCCTTCGGTACAATATAGTCCGAGACCTGCACAATGGAGAAACTCAGCATTCAGCAACAGCTGGCGCTTCTCCCTCCTGCAGCCAGAGCTGGGCCCTGCCTCAGAGGCAGCCTCCTGCATGTGCTTGGTGGTTTCCAGTTCCTGGGGACACGGGGGCGGCGGGAGAGATGACATCATGCCGCAACCCTGTGACAAACCTGTGACTGTGCGGCTGAGAGGTCAGTTTCACCATGAGGGAAAACAAACCACGTAGGGTGGGAAAAGAAAAAAACCACCCTCCAGGAACAACAAAGCAAAACCGCCCCCACACCAAATCAGGCTGCGGGCCACGCCTAGACACGACAGGGCTCTGAGGACCTCTGGTGGCTTCCTCTGGTTAGGACAGACAAACATTTCTGGGCATCTCTTGGGTCACAGCCTAAGACCAGAGGCCCTCAGCTATGGCCAAGACCCACACTGAGGCAATAAACCTGACAGCTGAGTTACTCTCCTGCCTTTAAAAGAGCAGAGTCTATTGTTGGCCCAACCTACACGCCGTCCCTCCCGTGCTAGGTTTCAGGGGGATTAACCAGGAAGGAAGTTTGAGGTTCTCAAGAAGAATCACATCATTTTCAAGAGTCCATTGAAACTCACTGCCCCGCTGAGCTCCCCTCCATGTGCCCGTGGGGAAGCTGATATCCTGACCCTGCTGCAGTTTCTGTTTTGGCGCTGCCATGCGTGGTGGTTCCGGGGAAGCCCTGCAGAAGATGTTCCTCAGAGCTGCCCAGAAATTCCCTGGGGGAAGGCCTGCTCCACAGGGGAAACTCTCTTTTAAGTTCTTCCTTAAGCAATTCCACCGCTGCAAAGTCTCAGAGCCAGGCTGCGTCAGGCCTGCAGAGAGCCGGAAGAGAAAAGCCAAGCCAACAGATAGACGCTAACCACTACCGCTAGCGGGGTCTCTTCAGAGAGGGACACCCTCTTGGGCTAGAAGAGAAGGTGTACTCCTCCCCATCCCTTCCTCCACCCCCATGCAATAGCCACCAAAGGAAACAAAGGGCAACATGACCAGGCCCCATTCCTCCCTCTCCCATGTGTTCCACCCATGTGGATCACATGCCATTTGCTTAAGCTGCAAGGATGTAGACTGTTCCCATGGGAAAGCCAACCCCTTCCGCTGAGTATGGCATACCTTGGAGAGCCACTCAGGATCTCCCCCTGGGGCAGTCAGCTCTACACGCAATGCATTTGGTCACACATGGGAATTACTGATCTACGCAGGATGCTTCTGAAGGAGGAAGGGCGGCCTTTGGGTTCAGTGTCTCAGCTAAGACTCAGGCGACCTACCTTTGATCCCTGCGGCATGTGAATCTTCGGCAAGTTGCTGGCTTTCGCTGCATCCCCACTCCCCAGCCATAAAACGGAGACAACACTGCCCTTACTTCCCAGGGGAGCTGGGAGAAGTTAATGGAGGGGTACAAGGACCCCTCCCCATTTTTTTTGTGTGAGTGTGGATTACAGAAGAGATTACCTAAAAGCGGGGTGAGGGTCTCCTCCTAGAAGGAATTCTCTTAGCATCTTCCCCAGGCCTACCAGAGCATCCCATCGTCCTCTTTGAACGCACCCAAATCCGGGACCAGTAACAATAAGAGTATTGTCTTAAAAAAAAAAAGCCCCCCCCCCCCTACACCCCAACAAAAAAAAGTTTGGCTGGGACTTTCTTTCACCCCTGCCCCACAGGGCCAACCCTGGTAGGCTTGATCCGTCCGTTTCATCCAAAAGAGCCATCTTCTTCACCAGTGAGTCTGGATCCACTTCTCTTCCCCCTGCTGCCTAGGAAGCGTCTCACAGCCTAGGAAAGCTCTGACCAGAAAGGGCATGGGCATGCAGCTGCCCGCATCCCTTTCTCTCCCAGTGGCCTCCACACCAGTGATAGGTTGGGACCAGGCGGTGTCATCCAGAGAACCCAACAAGCACCCACACAGCGTTGGAGGCAAAAGACACAAGGGTAAACAAGACTGCAATATTTATTTTGAAAAAAAGATAAATCAGATTCAGGAAGTGCCAATCCCTCACACAGCCCCTGTCCCACCACCTCATTGCACACAGCACCCGGTGGCTGGGCAAACCAGGGTCAGCCAGCCCCTCAGATCGAGCCGGATGGACTGGGCAGTTAGGGGGGAGAGAGGCAAAAAAAGAGGCTGACAGCACAAAGCTGATAGTTTTCAAGGAAGGAGGGTAAGAAAAGTTTACCCTACTAAAGCGCTGCAGAGCCAGACACATTGCGACCCCTTTCCAGAGTTAAATCTTGTTACAACTGACAGCAACAGTACATTAGTTTCAATGGGGCAGGAGAGACACAATCAAGTGAAGTCAATGGGGCCCTTCCATCCCACTCTGTGCATTGCAATGCCATTGGTTACAGCAGAGCAGAGCAGAGCAGAGCCCGCTAGAGAAAGATGGATTAGAGAAGGATTCCCCCGGCTGTGGCCTTTGCTGGATGATATCAGGTAGTAAGAAAAACCACACAAGGAGACACCAGCAATCAAATCACATTATTTCAGTGTACAAAGAACCACCTTAGGTTGCCTTCTTTGAGCTCCTCCGCTCCACAGGTTTAAACCAATTATAAAACAAGAGTGGAATTGGCAGCAGTTCAAGGCCAAAACTTGCAAGCGATTGTAAAACAAGGGGGGGTGTCTTTATTTAAAAGTTTGCCTGCAAAAGGCAAGGGGGGAATGGGGTTCTTAAAGAAAAGAAAAGAGGACACACCCAACCTTCAAGCATCACTCCGGGGTTCAGAACGGTCACTGTACACCACCAGGATAGGAGAGCCGCAGCAGCACCCCCCACTTCTTGGAGACCCAGCGGCAGAGACAGTGCTGTCGCATGATCTCATGTTGCTACGGGGTCCTTTTGGGTCTTGGCAAAGTACGCTACACAGCATTTGCTACAGCACAGCAAAAGGAGCAGTTAGCACTTGCGGTACATACGCTGGGTCAATTGTGTGTGCGCATTTCCTTAAGAGTTTGCAAAAATCCCCCATCACCTGTGCTTGGGTTTCCGCATTTAACCCAGTGAGGTACTGCTGTATATTTTGAGGGTGAAAAGAGAAGCACCACAAGCCATCATAACCCTGCCCCAAGTTAACGGGCCGAGGGAGAACCGACTGGAACAATGTGATGCCTCAACAGCTGTTCAGTGGGAAACACCTCGTTCACAGCAATCCCAAAGGCGGACCGTAGGCGCCTTCCTGTTTCAAAACCTCATCCCTATGGTCGAATAAATAAATAAGTTAATGTAGTGTTCTGCGCAGGAGACTGCCTGGAGATCGGAGGCTCATCCGGGGTGGGTTTGGATCCTCAGTAAAGCCAAGCTGCTCCTAATGATCACTTGTTTTCACCACATATGCCTTGAAAATCAGGCCCCCTCCCCCGGTGCCACAAAATGTGGATGGCCCCAGCCACTCAGCCAGGGACCGTCCTAATGCACCTGGCAACCGCAGTGGCGGCGAGGGGGATGCGTGGCAAACAGGAGGCCAGCAAAGAGAGCAGAATCTTCCACAAACAGCACAGGCAGCAGCAGCACGAATGCCCCACGGCTCACCCCATTCGACCCTTGACCTTGCAGCTAAGATGGCCAGTTGCAAGCAATGCGGATGCCAGATATGCTAGTTGCCAACTTGCATAGCATGGGCCAAACAGTTGGCATGGACTTTGGGCCAGACCTCAAGATTATTTAGGTGCCTAACTCCCATTGAAACCACTGGGGGTTAGGTACTTGGTCTTGGTCCTTATCCCTGCATGCCCAGGCTGTAACAAACCAATATCCTACAGCTCTCATTCTTGAGTCCCCAGCTCCCCTCATCCCAAATTATAATGCATTGGTGCTCTGCTCACAGCCCTCTGCCTCCACGTGCGCTGTCAATAAATGCACTTGTTAGGCTATGGGGCCGGAACCCAGCCCAGGGAACTGGGAGTGCTGAGGGTACAATCCCATAGCAGACAGAGGCTGGGGGGTGCCTGATCCAAGCATGGCCCTGCCTGTCCCCAACATGGGACCAGACCTCAAACCAATTCAAAGAGAGCTCCCAGGGTGGGGCCTTTCCCAGCTCCTCTGCCCCGAGGAGCAGAGCAAGAGCTCACAGTTTACCCAGCTTGGAGAGCTGCTCCTGCAAATCTGATTGGCAGGAAGGGAAGAAAAAAACATCACTATCTAGGCATCAACCACAGGACGGGGACCTACGTGACTCGGATCAAACTGGCACCAGGGGGCATCGCTTGCTGGGCCACTCCCAGCTCCGGCTGGCTACAGCTGGGGGAATCTACAGGCTGGGATCACTCATCCCACCCAACCCTGTGGGACCTCAGCTAAGGCACAGGCAGTGGGGAGGGGAACCCCAAACCCTCCTCGTCCCTGAATTTCTGTCCTTTCCGTACCTTCAATCTGGCTGACAGGGCTCAGGGCCGGAGGGAACAGCTGCCCCTACCCTGAGCACAGATCTTGGCCTCCCTGCAAGCGGCGTCCCGTGGCTGCTGCTCAGAGCCAGCTCAACCCTGCTCAGCGCAGGAGGCCTGGGGGGCCTGGCAGGGTGGGCAAGTACCACTGGGAACCAGAAGTGATCACAGCAGGACGCGGCCCCCTCCGGCACACAGGAGCCTGCCGCAGACATGGGGGCCTGCTGCAGCTGCTCTCTGTGGTGGAGTTGCTGGGCTCCCAGTCCCCTTGCTGCCATCTTCCCTTTACGCTTTGGGCAGCAACCAATGGGGCTATGCACGGGCAGGGGCTGTTCTCCACACACCAGGGCAGCGCCCGCTCTGCAAGCCTCTTCTCCCCCTCTTCCCCCTCCCACCCCAGCTGGCTCCCATCTCTCTGCTGCGGCACCACGGCCAGCAGGAGGCTAATCCGTTCTGCTCACTGGCTGCCACGTATGAGCTTGCACCGGGAAGTGTTGTGACATCGGTGGCCGGGCAGGGACACCTTGAACCCTGGTCTCCCATGTGGCACCATCCACTGATCCATATATGTATGTATGTATGTATGTATGTATGTATGTGTGTGTGTGTGGAATTCCATTTAGAGAGACAGGCCACATTTCCCCCCATCCTTGTTCCTCCAGATGCAGCTGGGCCCAAGGCTCCAGCCCTTTCACCAGTGCCATCCCCAAACCTCCCTAGAGCTGGGCAGTACCATGTCCCTTCTCCTTCCCACAAACCAGGCAGAGGACAGGGCGTTTCACCCAGCTTGGCTCAGACTCCCAAGGTACCGCTGGCCCAGGGCAGAGCCCGGCACAGGGCGAGCCAGCCACACAAGAGTTAATAAATAAAATCCAGCCCATGGGCATCAGCACTTCCTGGGCTACAAAATTCCCCTGCCACCCAGAGAGGGCCTTAAGGAGCCAGTGCATTTAAAATGCCTCCGCCTAAGGAGAGCAGCAAAGTTAGTAAAGAGTCAGTGTTAAAAAGAGCCCGTGTGGGTGGGCGGGTGTCACATCCTACAGGGCAGTGCTGCGGTGTCCCAGAGCGATGGCAGGCAGTCTCCAGGCAGGGGTAGGGTCCTGTGCCCCATTTTCCATCCGGGGAGCACATGCCCATCCTAGGGTGTAGCTGAGTCCCTATCCCACCCCCACTGGAAGTACCCAGCCTCTCCCAAGCGCTGCCCCCTCTCCTCTCTGTGCAGTGGTGCCGTGGAGACCGCTCCAGCTCACGTCTGCTCTGCTGCTGCCACCTGCCCAGCCACCTCTTCCTTGGCAGGGGGCTCCATGAAGATCGGGGTCACGGTGGAGGGCTTCTTCAACCTGTGAGGACCAGCCAGGAGCAACTGGTCAGACACGGGAGCGCTTGAGGGGCTGCAAGTGGGACCCTCCCACACTGGGTGCTGTCTAGGCTCAGGCCGTGCCGGGGGAGAAAGGGGCAGATCCCTGTAACCATAGGGAGCAGCTGGGATTTTGCTCAAGAGTGGTATTTACAGGGTTAATACGAAGCCTTTGGCTCTAAGAGGTTGGAGGGGGTTTTCCCCTCTCCCCAGGCAGGGACCCATCAGGGTTTTCTTTGCGAGAGGACCCAGCTGTGGGTGCAGGAGGGGAGCCCGCTAGCTCAGTGCTTTCATGGGGCGCTGCAGGGAACTTGTGCCCCTTCCCGCGCCCCCAGGGGGCGTGGCCATACTCACGAGTAGGGGGAGGCGGGCACGCCCACCACCAGGACGTGGTTCTTCTTACGGAAGAGACGCCACAAGCCTTTGTGGTTCCCACGGACGTCCAGGTCCCAGATGTGGAGGCACTAGGAGGGGAGCGGTGGACAGAGAGCTGAGGGCACGTACCGCGGCCCACCCTGCTGCGCTCTGTCTGCTGCTCTGGGCCCGCAGATCTGCTCGGCGGAGCAATGGAAACGCTGACCATGCCCAGGGCTCAGAGCGCTGAAAATCCCACGACTCCTCCCATGGCTGCTTGGGGAGAGCCGCATGCTCCCTCCCCTTCCCCTCAGCAGCCAGCAAATAACCCCAGCTCTTGATGCGTGAGCCAGCCTGATTCACAGGTCAAGGGGAGACTGCAGGGCAGGGGAGCAGAAAGCTGCCTCCTCCCGGGGACCTGACCACACACGTTCTGGTATCTTCGGTGCACGGGGGGCGGGGGGGCCTGCAGTCACATGGAAACTGGGCAGGGAGTCACCTTGGCAAGTTGAGTCCAGGTGGTAAAGTCGGCTTCGTGCTCCATCCGGATGTACATCACATACGTCTTGCCCTCTGTGTCGGGCAGGAAGGAGTCCTCGCATGGGTTCTTGCTGTGATCCAGAACCGTGGCCTCACTGAAATGGGGCACAGGGCTGGTGAGTGGGCAACCAAGGGTGTCTACCCACCCCCTGGCATGCGATACACATGGGGTCCCAGCCGATGCCGGCCTGCCGGAGGAAAGGCTTGGACCACTTTATGACCATCCATCTTTTATAAGGACATAAGAAAGACCCTTGATCTGACCCAGTAGGGCCTGTCTAGCCCAGTATCTTGCCTACCGACCGTGGCCAATGCCAGGTGCCCCAGAGGGAATGTCCCTCCAAGAGGATGGCATTAGCCATACCCCTGTGAATCCCAAAGCACTGGCAGGCCTTGTTACAGCCCTCATCTTCCAGGCCATGGGACACAGAACACTTACCCCAGGAGCCGGTGAATTTCAATCTCGTAGGCGTCCTTCTTTAGGCTGCATGGGAAAGACAGAGCGTCAAAGGCCAGCGTATGAGGAGGGAGGTTCGGCGAGATGGGCCACGTGCCACACACGGATGGCAACACACTTCATCTCCCAGCCAGGTCCAACGTCCCCGAAGACAGAACAGGGGAGAAGAGTGAGTGCCGGTGGTGTAGTTCCCGCAAAAAGCGTTCAGCCCCCTGGCGCTTTGGCGTAAGTGACATATGCTAGTGGGCGTCTGATCCAATGCACCTTGTGTCTCATCCCCTAATCAATCACGCTTTCTGCTCAGTAGGATGGAAAGCTACTGGAACAGTTGTGGGGCATGTCCGTTCAGAACAGGGGGGCCCTGGCAGAGCTACGTGCAGTGGAGGGGAAGGGGAGCTCAGAGCTGGAGTAGGGGAGCTACAGCAGGGTGGGTTGGCATTACAAGGTACAAGAGACAGAGCCCTTTATGCAGCAGGCTCTGGGCAACCTCCAGTGGTTCCTTCGCAGTGGGCTGGCACTCACCTCTCCACGTTACTGAGCTGCACATTTGGGACGGTGTTGAATTTGTGCTTCTTGAAATAGGCTTCCTGGGAACCAAGTGCAGAAAGGGACTTGTCAGAGGATCATTGCTCAGCAGGTCTGTCCAGCAATGCTCTGGCTCACGCCCCTTCCCTGGTCGATGCACCTAGCGAGCCCAGAGAGGCCACAGGGTGCGTGCAGAGGTCAGCTAGCAACTCCTGGCAATGCCCAGCGGGCAGCCTCTGCACCTCGGAGCAGGGAGGGGAGCCTGTCTACCGCCAGCCCTGCCCCCCAGCCTCACTCACGTGGAAGTACCCATTCATGTTGAGCCCCACGATGCCGAAGTGGTACGAGCGCGAGACGTCAGGGATAATGCATTCCCGGCCTTTCCGCTGCTCCGGCATTCGCATCCACATGTCCCAGTCCCACAGCTGGAGAAGGGAGAGGATGCTGCTTTAGAGGGGGAAATCTGGCTCCTGCACTGGGCGCCTGTCACGGATCACGCTGTTCCTTAAAAGAGCTCCTTAACCCCTGGAGATGGAAATACCTCTGTGCCAAAGCCTCCCTCCTCGGACTTCCACGCTTCCAGGCATGTGCACGCACGTTAGGTTGCAGATTGGATGCTGCACGCAGGCAGCCATTTGTTATGGCCAGAGCCCAAGCAGCACCCCCCGGCGTTTGTTATTGTAGGGCTTTTCAGCCAGATCGCTGGCACAGATGCACAGAGTACTGGCTTGACCAAGTCTCTGCAGCCAGCGGGGTTGATAACCCCTCAGATCCGGGGGCTCGGAATGCGGACGCCGTCCCTGTATCTAAAATGCAAAGAGCAACATGCATCACTTGCGGGAGCTCACAGCCCGGATGCTTCGAGGCAGTTCCTCCACTGGCTGCCCACCAAGCCTCACAGCTTCCCCCTCCCCACATGCCCGCAGCAAAAGGTGTGCCAGGGCTTCTACCAGGGAGAGCAGAGGGCACTCACCTTCTCAGGGGTTGGCCATTTCGGCTCCAGTTCATCCTTGTAAAGGCTTTTGCTCAGCACCCAGCCCAGACCAGGCATGGTCTCGACGCGGTACAGGAGCGAGGGGTCCTCGGCCGTGTGCTCGTAGCCCTGGGGAGCCATAAGGCAGCGTTCAGCGCACCCTCACCAGGATGCTGAAGAGGGCCACGGGGACCCCGGGAGCGCAGGTACACCAGGAGGCGGCGCTATTCCCAGCGCAGCAGGGCCAGTGCTTCCCCCTTCCCTTTGGGCAGGGGCTTCCTCACCAGCCTCTGGAAAGGATCAACACCTGCCTGCCCCACTCGCCGTCCCCCCTCCACATACATCCCCCCTCCTGCTCATCACATTTGGCTTCCCCTCCCCCACCCTCTCCTTCCCTTTCTATTTCTCCCTTCTCCTCCTCCGTTCACCCCCAGAAACCTCCCACCAGTCTCAGTTCTGCACCTCTTCCTGCTACTCCAAGGCCTCATTCAGAGGGGCCGGGATGCTAAACGTGTGAGGAACAAGCCCCACCAAATGGTGCACAGGGTGGGTGGAGTCAAGGGACAGGTTCCCAGGTTAGCATGGATTTGGGGGGTAGAGGGGACAGGTGAGGCAGGGAAGGTTGTAACACTGGAGCAGAGCACAGCTCAATACCGAGTTCTGCAGGGTAAATTCCAGGCACCTCAGTATCTAGGGGGGCAGACTGGGTGAGCTGAGAGGGTCTTCTCCAGCAGCGCATGCAGCCAGATGGACATTGGCCCTGGGCCCCCTTTGGAAAGGGCCCCCAAGCCAAGCAGCGTTGCAGCCTGGCGCCTGGGCAGAGGGGAGGATGGGTCGCAGCCCTACTCTGGTTTGGCCCCTCTACAACTCCATCTCCATCTGTGGAGGGATGGACGGATGGACCAAACCCTCACAGGCCAGGTCGTAACACCGGGGGCAGGCGCAGGATGGTCGGCGGGGGTTAAGCATGGCACAGACTCGGCGCTGGTGCCAGCGGCGGCGCCTGGGATCTCCCCAGCTCACATGGTACGCTTCTGTACCCCGTGAAGAATTTCTGGGGCCCCCACAGCCGCCTTTGCAGAGGGAAGAGTGTGCTGTGAATGGAGCCGGAGGCAGCAACCCCTGCCGAGCGGGCAGGAGGAACCAGCGCCTGGAGGAGATGAAGCACAGGGACACTGGACTTTATCGGAGTGGGCCTTGCTGTGGGGTTACAGAGACGGGAGAAGCGAAGCTCCATGAGCCTACCTGATCATTCCAAGCCGAGATGCAGTACAGGCTGTCGTCCTCCTCCAGTAAATAGATCGACTGGCTCAGGAAGCTAGAAACGAGGCAGATTACAGATAGGACCAGCTGTGCCCTTGGGTGCCCAGCTTGCCCTGGAAAAGGATGCTCCCTCACCTACTGCTACGGGACACAGCACCTCGATCCTAAATAATAAGCCCCTCTGACCTCCAGCTGGGCAGAGGAGATAACAGAGACGCCTAGGAACCCGCAGTCCTGGAGGATCTTTGCTCAGACCCACTAGGCAGGCAGCTCCCACCCTCACAGCCAGGGAGGATGCTGGGGAGAAATTAAGGCAGGGAACGGAGGAGAGGGACAGTTGCCAGCCTCAGCGCAGGGCTAAATGTGGGTCAGCTAGGGCCAGGGGATGCTCAAGGCATTTTGCCACCTGCGGGAAGTCACTTAAAGTAGCCTGTGACCCAGCGATCAGGGCTCAGCAGAGGAGCTCAAAACGACAGTGGGCCAGATCCTCCACTGATGTAAATCAGTGTAGGCTTGTGACTCCAATGGAGCTACAACCACTTACCTCAGTGGAGGATCTGGCCCAAGTTATTGCTAGTCCCTGTAGTAATTCCTCTGCCAGCACCCACTCTCCACGGCTCCCAGAACCAGCCTCAAGTGCTCATATATTAAGCTTCCAGGCCCCGCTGTGAGGTAGGTACTGCAAGTACCGAGCCCATTTTACGGATGGGCAAAACAGAGGCATGACAAGTTCCAGTGATGTCCCCGCCTCAACTCCCAGTAAGTCAACAGAAGAGCAAGGAGTTCTAGCAGCACTGACCCCTCACCATCCAGGAAGCTGTCTAGCAACTAAAAACCGGAGGGATGGAGGTTCTGACACATGCCCTCTTTGTAATCGGAGTTTGGTTGTGGATAACGGGGTCACCCCCATCCCAGCATCCCAGTAGAGTGAAGAGCCACTCGTTTCTGGTCTGGCAAGACAGAGACGCGTGGCTGGGCCTCCTAGGCGACAATGGAAGCTGCATGTTACGAGTCTCACCTGAAGAAGTCAATGGAGATGTCCAAATCTTCTTCCAGCACCACAGCGAACTTGGCATCCTGGGAGTGAAACGAGAGATGTCAGCAGGACAGAGGGGACTATTCATTTAAGCAGTGAAAACTCCTGGTTTTGACAAAACCCTGGCTGGGATGCTTAGTTGGGGATTGGTCCTGCTTGGAGCAGAGGGTTGGACTAGATAACCTCCTGAGGTCCCTTCCAACCCTGACATTCTATGATTACATGACTAAGGACACACCAGAGACATCTCACGGCATCCCCTTGTCTATGCTATCCTCAGCACTCGGCCACAACAAGCCTTGTCGACGTTATTCGCACCAGGCCTGTCTTGACTCAAACCCAACACGGTGGTGCTCAATCATGGATGCTACCTCAAAGGCAGCCATTTTGCTTCATTTCACAGCAATCGCTCCCGTGAGATGAGCATAAGGGAAGTGGGATCAGTGACACCCAGGAATTCGGCATTCCCAGAGCCAGCAGCAAGGCACCCAAGCTGCTGCCCTGAATGTGTTTCACTCCTTCTCCCCTGCCACGCTCCTAGGTGCTGCACCACAATGAGACTTTCTGATGCCTAAGTGTCCAGCCCGTCCCCCAAGTGGGTCCCCAGGCACTCGTACAGGGAGTGGAACTGCCCGGCGCTGAGAGAAGAGATGGTTGAGATGTGGGGAGGAGGGACTTTCTCACCGGGTGCAGGTTGAAGGTTGCTGTCAGACTGGCTTTGTAGTGCTGCGGGAAGAGACACGGGCATTAGCAAATACGGCTGCCGAGGTTTCTATCCCCGCCAGGCACTGATGAATGGTTGCTATTGGCGGGCACCACTAGGGGAGCATGGATCCAGAGCGCACTACTGCTGCCAGGTCCGTGATCCACCCTTTCATTCAAGCAGTGGAAACCAGGATCGCCCAGAGGATTCAGGGGGCATGGGGCAAAGCGGGGGAGTGGACATAAAAAAAGGTGCCACCCGCTGCGGCGCTTGTACTCACCGGGTGGTGCTCCAAATCTTCAGCGTCGGGTCCTTCACTCGCTTCCTGTCTTTGGCAGCACTGAAGGACCTGCCACTGAAAAGCTGGAGCGAGTGAAGGACCCACTGCCCAAGTGCCGCCGAAGACCCGGATCACCGCTCAGCGAGTAAAAATTAAAAAAAGATGCCTCCAGCCAGGGAAGGGATTCTTGGCCAGGGCTCGTGGGGCCCCTGCGGGGCTCGGGGCAAATTGCCCCACTTGCTCCCCCATCTGGGTGGCCCTGTGGAAATTTCTGCATTTATTGCTCTAGGTCAGTGGTGGCCAAACTGTGGCTCATGAGCCTGAAGTTACCGTTAAAGTGCGGCTTGCGGAGCCCCCATCTCCCGCACCCCATTCTCCATCTACCAGATTTGGTGGGGAGCTCGGGACCCTTGCCTTGCAGCAGGGTGGTAGGGTAAGCGGCTTCTGCCCAGTGGGGAGGGGGTCTCGGAGCTTCTGCCCTGCAGGGGCTTGGGGCTTCCGCAGGAGCAGGGCTGAAGCCCCGAGCCCCGGCTCTCGAATGTCTGAAGATTATCATATGTGGCTCAGAGGGTCAGTAAGTTTGCACCCCCCCCACTCCCAGGTCCTGGATTCAAGCCCCACCACCAGTCTGTGTGGGGCACACAGTGAACCAGGGAGAGGGGGAAGAATTTCCCTAAGTGAAGCCAGAGGAGCAAGTAGGAAGGGCCCCTCACCTGGGACACTCGGGCATTTTTAATGCTGATGGGCGTGTGCTGGATCCCTTTCAGGCCAAACAACTCCACCACATCCATTGGCTCCTGGAAGAGAGAGACACGAGACTCACTTGCCGCACGGGCCCCAGGTCTGTTTACACCTTTATGCTCAGCCCCTTCTCTAGTGTGCACGGTTGGCAAGCCAGGACATAGGGCATCTGACACTTCAGGCAAGAGCGGGAAACACCCCTAAATGGGCCTAGCTGCACAGTGCTGCGCCATGGTGACCTGCAGAAACATGCTGCCTGACCTCAGTGGATAATCAGCTCATGCCCTGAAGCATGAGCATTGATAACCCCTGTAATGGTTAACCCAGCTTGTTTCACTGAAGCTGTACATTAGATATGCTGACTCATGCAGGCGTCTAATCCTGCTTTATGTGCATACAGCACTGAAAAGAATGAGGGGGGGAGCACATTCCATGGGTACATGCAACAGCTGTGTTTTATACGCATACAACAGAGAGAAGCTTCCTTTATCATCCAGCATGACACAAGGTCACTTCCCTAGATAAGCAGTAATCCCATTAGAGAGCCTCTTAATTATCCCAGGCCCTGTGCATCCAAAGTCCAGCCTCTCCTCTCCCCCACCCGCAGATCCCCACTGCAACCGGAGAAGGGAACTTGGATTGTATCAAGCACCAAGGGTTTATGCTCTGCCAGACACCCCAATAAAATGACAGCACAGCATTCAGCATCTTCTGTGCCACTCGCGAAAACAGGCCCAGCGTCTATGTTGCTCCCTCATAGGCCAGGGATCTTGCTTCTGCTGCCATGGCAACGGGATGCAGCTATCATTAGCTGCTCTCACTTACAGAGCATTGGGCACTGTGGCAAGTGTCTAAAAAGAGGATTTTCCTCCCCTCTTCCCCCAAAACCCCCCACTACTGGTATAATTCATGTTCTTCCTCGCAAAGAAACAGCTCTGTTCATCTCACTCCATCATTCCCTGGCACTAAATCGAGTGATATTTTATATAGCACGGCAAGAGGTGCTGTATGAACAGGAGAGACGGAAACTCCGGGTCTGGTGGAGGGGAAAAAACCAATAGTCATCCCTACCCCGCAGTACATGCCAGACCCCGTAACAGTATCTGCAATCAATGCCCACTAGACACAGCATGTCCTGAGCCCCTTAGACTGCTAGCCAAGTGCCAGTCTGGGAATTGGGAGATCTGGCTTCCGCTCCAGGCTCAGCCAGTGTGAGAACTCTGGCGCCTCCCTGCCCAGCCAAACCACAGGGACACAATACAAAGCGGAGTCACCAGCGAAGCACTTGGAGACCTAAAGAGGTGAGAAGTTCCACACAAGCATTCAGCATCTGGTTCTGTCCACGGCGAGGTCTCAGCTTACAGACTGAGGGAGAAGATGAGGTTTACGGGGAAAGGCCAACCGAAGGCAGGTTGTTTTAAGGGGCTGACCACTGTGCCCCCGCCCCCCCATGCCAGAACTATGCAGTGTGACAGCTTCAAAAGTCACACCCAGCTGCAAGTCAGAGAGTCTAACGCAGGTTCCAATCTTGAGACAGATTCGTGGGGCACGGGGTGGTTACGCTGTTTATTTTGGCTTAGTGGTGCATCAGGTCAAGCCTGGATTGGAAGGGGTCTGATGGACATAGGGGTGCTTGGTGGGGAACAAGGAGCTGCACCCTATGTATAGGAATCTCGAGGTCCGAGGGAGCAGTTTCAGCACTCCAGACACGAGGCCGAGGCCGTGACTGAAAGCCATTAAGGCTGAATGGCTCTCATTTCCAGACAATGGAGCAGCCATCATGGGGGCTTCTCCTTATCTGATCCGGCTGGACAAATGGAAGAAAATAGTTGGAGACAAATGGAAGATTTCACCCCTGGCCCTGTAAGAAAGCCCTTCAGGTGTGTCTATTGTGCATTGTAAACCGGGTCTGTGGGACCTGGGCTTGCGCTGCCAAGCCCACACTTGAGTGTCCTCACTGCATTGTAACCCCGGGTTTACAATTACTGCACCCGGGTCTCCCAGCCATGTTAACATGTCCATACTGCGCTACCCAGACCTTCTGACGCAGGTCTGCAGCTTGAGCTATGATCAGGCTGCAAAACAACAGGGTTTAGATCAAAGTCTCCGAAGGACGGGGGCTCTGACCCACCCCTTCAGCAGGTTTCAGGCCCCAGGTCCTGTGCGTGGACACAAGTGGGACTTGGGCTCAAACCTGAGTCAGTCTAGGCTCAGTGTGCAGCACAGAAGTACCTTGATAAGTGGGGTCTGGCTCATGCAGGGAGAGGATTTTGAGAAAGGGGTTTCCTTAGGAAGGGAATCACTCTCCAGAAAGCAAATGGAGACCAGGCTGGCTCCTAACAACTCTTGGGCTTGCCAAGAGAACGTGTTGGGTTTGTTCTGTTCCTCTAACCAGTGGGAAGCTTGTCTAACTGAGCTCGTGGCGAAGCCTAACATCAGACAGGTATAGACAAGTGTGGTAGCTGGTTGTTGTTTTAAAGTCACTGTCTCTAATACTTCGCTCCATCTGCTAAATAAACCCACTTCATTTCAGAAGGACGCTCGTGTCCACCTAGCGCCGGATCTCAGAGGGAAGGAGCACAAAGGAACAGTCAGGCCTGGGAATAAGTGGAGCTGGGTGACTAACTGACCCTGTGAGTCACTGGCCATTCAAAACCCAACCAACAAAAAAGAGTCCATTTGGGCCGACCTGACTGAACTTTTTCAGAGTTTTCAGGGAAGCAGAAAGGAGTTGGCAATAAGTTTGAATTAAAAAAAAAAAAAAGGTTAGTTTTCAGGCATTTTTAAAGGGTTACATTAATGGGGAGGTGACCCAGGTACGAATTCCTGCTCCGGAACAGGGATTTGAACCCAGATCTCCCCCTCTTCCAAGTGAGTGTTCAAACCACCAAGCTATCAGCTACCCGGAGGTAGGGCTCTTAAATTCTAATGAATCTTTTGCGCTGCGTGCAAATAACTACACAGTGGAACAAGGACTGAGCCTAGGTCTTCCACTTCTCAGGTGAGTGCCCACCCACTGGGCTAAACATTACAGAGTGAGGACTGCCCCACTGCCACCTCCATAGGTAGGCCCTCATGACTCTACTCTGAGCCAAGGTTTTGGGCTGAAACTTGTTCAGTGAGTTCACGTCAAATTCGACCCAAAGTGGCGAATAGTTCCACATCCAACGACACTTGCGTTCGTCAGCGAATAAAGGAGTCATCCAAAAAGTTTCACTCTCGTATAAGGTGGGATGTCGTACACTGATCTCGGTCAAAGAGTGGGAGAATGGTGAAATTCTACCCCAGGACAGGAAAGGACATGAGGCCTAACCCCAAGGGTAGGGGGGCTCGCAGAGGGACCAGAAAGGGGACAGAGGTGCAAGCTGCCCCATAGCTGAGACAAGATCCCATGGCCGCTCTCCTTGTAAAAACAGACTGACCATGGCAAAGTCCCTAGAGGAATCTCTGGCTCTTCTCACAGCTCGGAAACAGGGAGAAAGATCTTCCCGTTAGAGGGCACGCTGGGTTCTCTTTCATGGCCCGAAGCTCTGTGACCATCCGGGGCACCCTGCACCGTCAGTCCACCTCCGAGCAGCCGCCCCTCCAGGACACCTGACAGCACCATTCAGTTTGTTTATTTCAGCAGGAGTGGAAGGGGGCTGCAGACAGACGTGAATCAGAATGTGGACTCCAGAGGGCAGCTGACACCTCTTGCCCCCTCTGTTCTAGCCCCACAGCCTCCAGGCATTTTAAAGATACAGCAAATAAGGTATCAGGAGCCCCAGTCACGGACTAGGACCCTGCTGCGGTAGGCGCTGTACAAAACCCAGAACAAATACATAGCCCCTTCCCCAGACAGCTTCCGATCTAAGCCTGAGACAAGAGACAACGGCCAGCTTGACATGCAACAGGCTTGGCACACCAGCAGCCTAACCGCCATCAAAACGAAGATGCCCAGCGGGAAACAGAGCTGTGAAATTGCTCCATCCCAATGAGCTGAGTGGGATTTCAGAACCCAGCGAGGAGCCCACTCCAGGAGCTGCCCTGGGGTGGGCCGAAAGGGGACAAGGACGACAGCAGCTGCCTGTTCCTTTCCCTCTTCCACATTCAGTGAGAGACACCCCCCAACTCACTGCGGGGGGAGATCTTACCTCATAATACCCATCAATAAAGACTGTGATCATCTGGGGGTTGACCCCTTGAGCCGACAGCAGGGACCGCAGCATCCTAGGGGCCAGGAGAGAAGAGAGTGGGAACGTGTTTGCTTGAAAGTCTGGACTCTCTTTAACAGATGACTGAACGCCATGGCCACGGGGAGAGGGGACGCCATGCAAGAGTCTCGCACAAGCGTCTTCTCTCAGACGGAGGGGGAAGTGAGCCCTCCCAGACCCCAGGGTCAGGCCCCTGCTCTCTTTCCTGGGAGTGTCCAGCCCTTCTCCTGTGGAGGGCGCTGGGTGAGAGATGGCCACCTGGCAACACCCTGAGCCAGTGATGAAACTTGGGCAACAGAAGCAGGAGACAGTTCAACACGCAAGTGAGGCCTAGATCCCTTTGGGGAAGGGGGGGCTAGGTCCTTGCAAATCCAGACATTGCCCCCTACTCCCTTCCCATGGCTAAGCTGAGAGCGGAACGCCTATCACCATTCAGAGCTGGCCAGCAGGGATGGAGAAAAATCCCTTGAGGGCTACACAACACATTAACCTGCCCCCAGGACAAAGCCACACACCCGTGGGGCATTCTGAGCCCCACCACTGCCTGCTCCCACGGGGCTTTGTGGCTGGGCTACTCCAGAGCTGGCCACTGGGAAGACGCCCCAGAAGCATTCTGGGAAAGCAAAGGAGACTGGCAGGCGACGCCTCCCGCTAATGACATCAGAGAGTTGGCTCCCCAAGAGGACAGTGGTGCCCGCATAGCCAGGACTGAGAAGCAGAGCTGTTCCCAGTGCTCCTTCTGCACTAGCTGGGGATGGAGTGATCTAACCGGGCTTCCCCAGCTTGGCTTTCTATGGCCCCTGCAACGGAGATCCAGTGCTTTCCCTGGGACATCCCTCCACGGACCAGGTAGCATCCCACCCAGCACTCACCTGTACAGGTAGTTGGGTCTGTTCCCTGCAATGACAGCCACAGGCACATTCAAGACTTTATTGTCCTTGAGCTGGAAAAGAAAATGTTTGTGATAAGGGCCTTGGGAAGCCACTAGGGGCCACCCGCCCAGTCCCGGGCCCTGAGGCGAGCCAGTGACATCTGCAAGGTTTAGGAGCCCTGCCCGCAGTCAGGGGATCTCCTGAGAGTCATTCCACCACCCAGCTTCCTTCCCTTTAAGGGCAGGGCTTTATTTCAAGAGGGGACAGCACTGTTCTCATCCCACCTTGAAACGGAGCAGAAACCCTTTGCCCGCAAGGCGAATCCTGGTGGAAGGATGGCCTCATTCGGTCTGTCTTAGACACCTTCAGATGCCCTCCTGCCCCACCACGACAGGCTGGGATCCGGGCAGGGCTAGGCCCGGCCAGTACTTGGCTGGGGGACAGCTAAAGAAATCCCGGGGCTGCAGGGAAAAGTTACATGCTGATTATTAAGGCAAGGTTCTCTCTTTGGGACTGATCCAGGCCTCAGCCTGGCCTGAGAGGGATGCTAGGCGGCTGGAGATACCAGCTGTCAGGTAAGAGATACCACAGGAGTCCTGCCCGCTTGCTGCCATTCGGACCTGAGAGTACTTTTTGCTGGACCATCACAGAGCCCTGGACCAGAAGGAGCGCCAGATCAGGAGGTCATCACAGGCCTCCCCACACCGAAGCATTACAGCTCTCAGGAGACTGGCCGGTTGTGCACCACGGGCAGGGAATGGAAGAGCTGGAGATGCCATGAATGCCCCAGGCCCCTGCAATGGCAGGGAATGGATGTAGCGAGACAGACACCGGTTTGTAAGAACACTTGTGCCCTAGCTACACACTGCTGCTCTACAATCATCCCTGGCCACTGCAGACACACTGCAGCATCCTTCCCTTCCTGGGCAGGGCTGGAATTATGGCAGCCATGTGCATTCTGGGAGCCTGCTAGAGGAGGCATAGCGCGCAGCAGACCAACATGATTTTAGCTGGAGCCCTCCAGGTGCCGTCTATATTTAAGCCTCCTGCAGATGTTATGCCGGGTGAGGGCCACATGGGGCTCCATGCTCAGCTGGAGACAAGGGCTTCCCGCTCCCCTTCCTCTGCTCGGGTTTGGAAGGGGGGCTCTGGCCGCTGCGCACTCACGGGATCAGGGTTGAACTCGATGGGCGTGGGGTCTTTGCAGCTGCAGACGCTGCCATAACCTTCCACCTTGGTGCAGAACCTCCGCCGCCGGCGGTTCAGTTCCGTGTCAGGCCAGCGGCACTCGGCATCTGCAGAAGAACGGGAGACTAGCCGAGTTCAGAACACCGCTCTGGGAGAGGGGGAAAGCAGGCAGCTCATCCCTTTGTGCCAGGGCAAGGATCCCAGGGCACAGTCCTCCTGCCCTGCCACTTCACTGCCCCTGCCTGCAGCCTCAGCTGTCGTGCCATGGCTAATTACCTCTAGTGGCAGGAATTCAGTGGCCACCTGGGCTGAGCAGATGCCTTCGCTGGTGGGTAAACCCTACATGGGCACAGAAGGCCATGGCAGCTGGATCAGCACAGAAAGGATGTGAGCTCTGAATAACATGGTCCAGAGAGATGTCTTGCAACTTCCATTTTAAGACCCACCCTCGGCATTGACAAACAATCCCCTGGAAGCAAGGAAAGGAAACCCACTCCTTTATCTTCTCCCCTGCTCCTGGCAGAAGCATGCTGGTTTGTTACTGTAGGGTTGCTAAGAAAATAAGGGTGAGCACTGGATTTACAACAGAAGCACCAACTCCATTTTAACTGCCAGTCCTGTATTAAATGAGGGCAGCGACTTTAAAAAAAGGAAAAAAAAAAACCCAAAAAACAAACCCACTGCTTCCTAGCCCCCAGAGACGGCCCTGTCAGAACAATGGGGGCTGAAGTCAGCCCCCATCACCCTCCAGTGCAAATTCCTCGCTGAGGGGCTCGCACACCATTCTGCCTCACCCTCCCAGAAGAATGCTGTCCCTGAGGTATGGGAGCAAAATTCTTAGAGAGAGACCCCAAACTTCCCCATGCCCTCCAGAAGGTCACACAGTGCTGGCATCTGATTACCTGTAGGCCAGCAGCACCTCTAGGCCACCGCTGAGCTCAGAGCTCCATTGCGCTAGGCGCTGTACAGCCACTGTGAGAGACAGCATCTGCCCCACAGAGCTTGCAAAGTGTGGGGCACAGAAAGGTGAGTGGACTTACACAGTATCAGTGGCAGAGCCAGGAATAGAATCCAGGTCTGAGCCAAGAGCCCTATCCATTAGGCCGCACTGCTCCCTCCTCCCAATCATTTCTCATCTCCATGGGGCCAGGTGTACAGCAGACTTCTGTTCCTCCACCCTTCTCCGCCCACAACTGAGAACAGGGGCTGATCTCTTCTTGAGAGGGGTTCTCCAGACGCAAGTGCTGAGGCAGATCAGGGGTCTCGCCCCAGCGTCTCTCTCTCTCCCCCGGCTCCCACCTCTTATCCAGATGAGGCTCTGCAATGGGTAGGAGGTGCCCACCCTCCCAGCTGCTCTCTGCCCCGGTCTGCAGGAGCCCCCCAGGGCTGGTGCAACCTATTAGGCAATCTAGGCAGTCGCCTAGGGCGCTAGGATTTGGGAGGGCGGCATTTTCTTCAACGGCGGCTGCATCTTCGGGGAGGAGATGGAGCAGGGGTGAGCTGGGGTGGGGAGCTGCCGCATGGCGGGCAGGGGGAAGCCTGCCGCAGGCCTGGGGAGTGGGGCTGGACAAGGGAGCCTGGGGTGGGGAGCTGCTCAGCATGGCAGGCAGAGGTGGGGGAGCTGCCAGCGGGTGGGGGAGGGGGTTGCCTTCAGGGCAAGTGGGAGCTGCTGCGGGGGCGGGGGGCACTCAGGGCGGGGAGGGCAGGGGGCTGCCGCAGGGCTTGGGGAGGTGGGAGGGCACAAGGTGGAAGTTTTGCTTAGGGCATGAAACATCCTTGCACCAGCCCTGGAGCCCCCCTGAGGCCTACCTTCCACAGAGGTCAGCTGGACTTCGGTTTTCAGCAAGACGGGGTCCCCCCATGTGGAGAGTGCCGGGGACTTGGAATGCTTCTCGCCGTACACCTCACCTGAGGGGCGGACATGCAGTCAGAGTCAGGCTGCTGCCGAATGGTGCTCAGGTGCCCATCCCCCTGGCGGCTGTACAGAGCCAGCCAGAACCCACGTCATCACGGAGAGACCAGCTGGACCTCCTGCCCTCCAATAATGGCAGGAGCTTGAGAAGGAGACATGCCTCCCTCCCCAACACACTCAACCTGCACCCAGGGAGCAGGCCCCCATGGCCAAGAGATGCCGAGGTATGAGCAGAGTTGACTTCACCTCGCAGGGATTATGCCCCCTGCCCCTACTCACTGAGGGGACGCCATTTCCGTCTTTAGCCAGAGTCCTTCCCTTCTGCCTCCACTCCCATCCAGCCCCTGGGCCCGGCCGGAGCAGGGCTCTCACCTCCTTTCTTCCCCACAAAGCTCCACATGTCCCTCCAACTGAGGGACGAGATGACCTGGCTTCCCAAGCTCTTCAGGAGGCTCTTTGCCGAGTCTTTAAGGTGGAAGGAGCCTTCATCCTGGAATGGAACAGAACACATGATGAAGTGGCATCTTCCCCTGCTCTGAACCAGTAGGATCCATCTCCCACTGCAGCCAGCAGGGTGGTCTTCCCATCACCCCACTCTAAACCCCACTGGAGGCTCAGCCAAGGAGAGCCACGTTTCAGAGCTGGCCGTTGGAAGGTCTCTTCCACTCAATCCCCAGCAGAGCTCGCAGATGCACACCAGCTACAGGGAGATGCACCCCCATGCAGATTGAGGGTGCTAAGCAGACCCACAGAGACGGTCAAAGCAGCCACACATTTCCGACTCGAGGTCATTGCCCTTGGAAAGATCAGACAGAAGGACAGACATTGCCCCTGGGTCACAAGGGGCATTAAGTTGCATTATGGATTTAAAAAAAGAGTTAATCTTAATTCCTCTGGGGAACGTATCTTTCAAGCGATTTCCCAACTGAGACAGGTGATGCCCCACACAGGTGTCAGTCAGAAATCAGGAAATGGAACAGTTTAAATATGAGGGCACCAAGGTGTTTTGGACATCTCATGTTTCAGAGAAGCTGCAGCTGAAGGACGCTTTACAGGACAGAAAATGCACAAACCCACAACAGCATACAGCACTGGAGTGACAGAAAACAAAGGGGGAGGAAGACACCCATCTAGACGCTCTTCCCACTCACGCTGGTGGGAGACAGGGGTAACCCCATTCTGCTCAACAGCAGTACTCTGGGGTTACATTTAAGAGTTTTCAAACAAACAAGCACCCTTGTGCTTTCTCCATGTTGGGGAGCAAGAGGGGGCTATTTGGGAGGCGCCACTCATAAGCATCTGCAAAACTCACACACGATCCTCCTTCAAAACTCCCCTTTGCCAGGATGGCTATAAAAAAACTTGACAACGGTTCGGCTGCTGGGTGTGCTGAGACCACTGCCTGTCAGGCTGACCAGTATGGCCGCATTGTTTCCGTGGGCTTCTCAGTCTGTCCATATTCAACTGATGCCTCTTGTCTTATATTTAGATTGTAAACTCCTTGGGGGCAGAGACTGTCTTTTTGTTCTGCGTTTGTACAGCACCCAGCACACTGGGCTCCTGGCCCGTCACTGGGGCTACTAGGTGTTACTGTAACACATAAAAGTTACATATTATTTGTATTATGGGACTGCCAAGGAATAAGCTGGAGGAGAATGGGGCTTGCTGTCTGACACGTGTGTTAGAACACTCATGAGACAAGACTGCATGGAGGCAGAGCCGGTGATTTTATCTGCAGTCTCCCTCGGCGTCGGACCCACCTACCTTAATGGAGAAGATCAGGATGCGACCACGAGCGACCATGTTGAGGAAGAGGACCATGGCTTCATCTTCATGGGGTGAGTAGGTGTCAAATACTCTCTTGGCCATCACGTGACCCTGTAGATGTTCAAACACACGGCACAGCCTGCATGATACATGTATAGCAGGCCCCCAGGCAGGAATGCCACCCAAAACTCCTCACTGGAGTAAGGAGAAATGCCAAGCAGTCCACTTAGGAAGGAACTATCAGTTTCACGCATCCAAAATGGGAAATGACTGCCTGGGAAGGAGTATTGCAGAAAGGGATCTGGGGGTCATAACAGATCACGAGCGAAATGAGTCAATAGTGTAACACTATTGGTGGTGGGGGGGGGAAGCAAGCAAGCATCATTCTGGGATGTATTAGCAAGAGTGTTGTAAGCAGGACATGAGAAGTAATTCTTCTGCTCTACTCCGCGCTGATTAGGCCTCAGCTGGAGTATTGTGTCCAGTTCTGGGTGCTGCATTTCAGGAAAGATGGGGACAAATTGGAGAAAATCCAGAGAAGAGCAACAAAAATGATTAAAGGTCTAGAAAACGTGACCTATGAGGGGAGATTGAAAACAATTGGGTTTGTTTAGTCTGGAGAAGAGTAGACTGAGAGGGGACATAGTAACAGTTTTCAAGTAAATAAAAGGTTGTTACAAGGAGGGGGAAAGGAAATTATTCTCATTAACCTCTGAGGATAGGACCAGAAACAATGGGCTTAAATAGCAGCAAGGGAGGTTTAGGTTGGGCATTAGGAAAAACTTCCTGCCGAGTGATTAAGCCCTGGAAGAAATTGCCTAGAGAGGTTGTGGAATCACCTTTGTAAGAACAGATTGAACAAACACCGGCCAGGGAGGGGCTAGTTATTATGTAATCCTGAGGGCAGGGGACTGGACTAGATGATCTCTCGAGGTTCCTTTCAGTTCTCTGATTCTACGATTCACCCAACTTTTTACCAGCCGTAAGGATGAGCGATGGGGAGGGGGAGGGGAGAAGCAGAGCCTTAGGGGAAGAGGCTGCCGGGGGGGGAGTGCTATGGTTCCGGTACAGGTGGCCCCCACACTTTTAGAGACCTTCCGTTGCCCCTGCATCCTGGCACTTTGAGAAGCCAAAAATAGAGTTAAGTCTGCCCTACATGAGCCAAAGCCCAACAACGTCAATGGAATGACTCTCATTGAAGCCCATGGCCCCACCTCCAGCTACTTCCAACCAGGGCTTTCCCAAGGCATTTCCTCGGGGCTGTAATTTCCCTTGGCTGAGGCACCTAGCTCATGGGGCTGAAACATCCAGCTCACGGAAGGATTCACCTGTTGTTGCCAGACATTCCACGGCAGCTCCACTTGAGCTGGGCTGGCAGAGGAGAAACCCACCCACTGCTTTTAGACCGCTGCAAGAGAAGGGGTTCAGAGATTTCTCTTCGGCATGGAGAAATGCAAGACTGGCTTCACGCATGTAGCTAGCCCTCGGTGAGGGACAGCATCGCTGGGCAGGAACACCAGACAGACCCGCCCGAACACATGCAGGGACGATCGGTGCGATTTACCGTAGCCTGATTTAACACAATGATGTGGATCCCTCTTCCCTGCTCCCGAGCATCATCTTCCAAGACCTGCGGGAGGGGGGAAACGTTATTCTAGCAATCAGCCAGGCCTCCCCAGCTCTTTCCCAGGAACGCCTCCACCCCAGTGGGTTTGTCACACAGCTGCTCCTACTGAGGGAGAATTCACTAAGCTTCACATTCCAGCCCCTTCATTGGTTTCTCCAATTCGTGGCAGTAGGACACCTGCTGCCACTGTACTCAGCACAAGCCATCCTCAGAAGAGAGGAATTAGACATTTAGTCTTAGCCTGACCCTAGTTCATTGAGTCAATAGGAGCTTTGTCGTTGACTTCAATGGGAGCAGAAGCAGGCTTACACTCAGGCCATTCAAATTGTTGAGTATGGCAAAGGCCTTGGATGCATTCTGCTCCAGTGAGGAGCACTATGCTCTAGTACGGGCTTCAGTTCAAGATCTGGGTGACGGAGACCAGGTCTGTTCTGGCTCCATCCACGCTGGTTTGCCCACCCGCAGCTCACATGGGTAATCTGCAGCCTCTCGTACCAGCCACTCACCGTCGTCCCGTCCACAGCCACATAGACCTTCGACCGGCTGGAGTACACCTCGATGTCCAAGACCTTCCTGCTGCTGGTGGGACGGCGCGGGGTCTCCAGATGCTGCGCACCTTCATCTAAGGAGAAAGAGGTGCCCAAAGACTCAGACCTACCTGTTGAGTTGTGGCTCAGTGCCAGGAGGACCAGCAGGTTCCCCTCAGTGGATGGGGGAGATTCCCAATCTATTAGCACAATACATGCTCTCTTGCCACTCCCAGCAGGCTGCAGCATCTCTCTTTACAGATCTGGCGGGATGTTCAAAAACATCCTTCCGACAAGCCCAGCTGACACGGCCCCTGGCACTTGAGGGACCATGTGGCAAAGCTTGAGGATCTCCAGCTCTTTAATTCTGCCTGATAAGGGAAAAGGGGCAAGCAGAACCAGCTCCACCCGGCCTTCCTCAGTTGGTGTCTCAGTCCAGCTCTGGGTGGACAGAAGTCCTTGTCTCCAGAACCACCTTGGCTGGCAGTCTGAACAGAGAAGTCAAGGATGGATAAGATGGCCATCCATGTATTCCCAGAACACCAGACATTCCAGTACTTCCGGGAATCGCGTGGGCCCACCCTTGTCAGTGTTGTACGCACCACGTGAGCAAAGTCATGTCACGCTGCACAGAGAATGCCATTTTGAACAGCACGCCATGCCACTTCACCCTCCCCCCCCGCCCCGTGTCTGGTTTAGTCTCAATAGCGGACAGGGGACCAACCACCAAACAGAGAGGGCTGTCTGGTCTAAAGCCAGACGAATGGCCTGCCGAAGGATGGAGCAGACCCAGAATGAAGTACTCTCTCTAGTAGCGTGCAGAGTGTTCATTCAACATATTGGCAAGGGCTGGTCAGAAGTTTTCCATCAAGAATTGTCTTTCCAGCAGAAAAAATGGGGGTTTCACTTACACAATCCAGCCCCCTCCTCAAAAAAAAAAAAAAAGTGCTTGCTTTCTGGAAATGATTTCAGTGTTTCCATCAAAACCACCAAATTCCTGAAAACTGAAATATTTCATTTTTGACACACTGCCCTAGTACCTCATGGGAGTTGTAGTCCTGTTTCCTCACCTCCCCATTCTCTTCTATGGACTGGGCTCCCCAGGCAAACTCGATGTCTAGCTGGCAGCCAGTATCAAGCAGAGTGCCCCAGGGGTCGGTTTTGTTCAACATCTTCATTAACAATCTGGATAATGGGATGGATTGCACCCTCAGCAAGTTCGCGGATGACAATAAGCTAGGGGGAGATGTAGATATGCTGGAAGGTAGTGATAGGGTCCAGAGTGACCTGGACAAATTGGAGGACTGGGCTAAAAGAAATATGATGAGGTTCAACAAGGACAAGTGCAGGGTCCTGCACTTAGGACAGAAGAATCCCATGCACAGCTACAGGCTGGGGACTAACTGGCTAAGCAGCAGTTCTGCAGAAGAGGACCTGAGGATTACAGTGGATGAGAAGCTGGATATGAGTCAGCAGTGTGCCCTTGTTTCCAAGAAGGCTAATGGCATATTGGGCTGCATTAGTAGGAGCATCGCCAGCAGATCGAGGGAAGTGATTATTCCCCTCTATTCGGCACTGGTGAGACCACACCTGGAGTACTGCATCCAGTTTTGGGACCCCCGCTACAGAAGGGATGCGGACAAATTGGAGAGAGTCCAGCGGAGGGCAACAAAAATGATCAGGGGGCTGGGGCACGTGACTTAGGATAGGCTGAGGGAACTGGGGTTATTTAGTCTGCAGAAGAGAAGAGTGAGGGGGAATTTGATAGCAGCCTTCAACTACCTGAAGGGGGGGTTCTAAAGAGGATGGGGCTTGGTTGTTCAGTGGGGGCAGATGACAGAACAAGGAGCAATGGTCTCAAGTTGCAGTGGGGGAGGTTTAGGTTGGATATTAGGAAACACTATTTCACTAGGAGGGTGGTGAAGCACTGGAATGGGTTCCCTAGGGAGGTGGTGGAATCTCCATCCTTAGAGGTGTTTAAGGCCCTGGCTTGACAAAGCCTCGCTGGGATGATTTAGTTGGGGTTGGTCCTGTTTTGAGCAGAGGGTTGGACTAGATGACCTCTTGAGGCCTCTTCCAACCCTAATTCTCTATGCTTTTACAAAACTACATCTCCCAGGATGTGCCAGGGTCAGGGGACTCCTGATGATGCAATCGCTGCCCTTCACCATGAGGCGAGACCATGGTGCACCACAGGAGATGTAGTCCAACAAGGAGCATAGCCTATACATTAGAAGAGTGGGAGCACAGGGCACCTGAAATACAACTCCCATGAGGCACTACGGCAGCATTTCCAGCTAAAAATATTTTTGGTTTAAATTCTGTTTGCCAAAAAAGTTGATTCCCCCACCCATGGAAAGTTTTGCCAAAGCCTGTTTTCTAACCAGCTCTGGTACAGCATGGCCGCATGCATTGGCAGGGTGGCATGGGAATGGGTTGACTTCTGCCGCCTTGACTGGGCCCCCTCAGACTCACCATAGTCTTGGGCAGACTCCTCCTCGTCTTCGCTGGCAGCTCTTCTAGTGTCCAAGATCAGCTTAATATTTACAATCACAGTCACAAGCAGAAAGAGGACGGCACCTATCTGCAAGGCAAAGAGCTCTGGGCCAGTTACATGCCACACGACAACGTGTTAGGATAAACCACAATATGATCCTCGCAGAGGATCTTAGATATCCATGGTTTTCCCTAGCGCACAGAGGAAAGGGTGGTCCAGTGGCTAGAGTTTGTCTAGGACTTGAAACACCCAGGCTCTATTCCCAGTTCTGCCACACACTTCCTGTGTGACTTGGGCTAGTCACTTAGCTAGGCCATGCCACAGTTTCCTCATCTGTGTAATAGGGATAACATCCCTGCCTCACAGGGGTGCGTGAGGAGGGGAAAAAGACAACCACATTAGAAGAATGTGGATGTCAGGAAATTCAGCATTACACCTTAACTCCCCCTGCATTACGATCTCTGCAGCGATTCACACACCCAGATGAGCGCAGTCAGAGTTCTAGGGGGAAAGAGAGGAGTGGCAGGATTTTATTTCCTCTGCCTGCCTGGAGACAGCAATGCAGTCACTTCCACAACATTACAGAGCATTGCACGCTGCAGAGAACGTTGCATGGCTCAAGCTGCCTGTGATGCTATTGTAATGAAAGAGCCCGGTGTACGGCAGACCTATCAGGAGATGGAGGTTTCTATTGGAACTTCAAGGGTGAGCTGTGTGTGTCAGTTGCAATCCTTCCCCAGTCACCTGGGCTGAGGATACAGCAAGAGCTAGAAATGACCTTTCAGTGCTGAAATTGAGACAGGAAGGGTGGCCAGTGCCCTAACCACATAGACTAGGGCTCTGGCGATCTGAGCTCAAATCCTGGTGCTGCCACACACCCTGCGTGATCTCGGACAAGTCGCAGAATGACTCTCACTGCGTTAGTGCCCCTCCCATCTGTAAAGGGAGAAGGATCTCTCTCAACTGGGGTAGGGACGGGTTTAGATGCCATGGGGGCTATATACAGACTTCGAGTCACCAAAGCTGGAAGTCATAAAAGTTCTTGATCACATCCCCAGTGGAGGTGGGATATAGCAACTAAAGAGACAAGGCTCCTTCACTCTGCTACATACTCTGGTGCCCGTCATGCCGGCGTTAGCTCTAGTTAATATTCAGAGAGCCGTCCTCCAAAGCAGTCGGCGTAAGATTATTTACGACTGCAAGACTGGAAACTGACCGATGGGGAATGCCATTTGCTCACTGGGCACCAAAGATGTCTATCACACACTCGGCAGATGGGGGCCTCAGTCCAGCCTGGAGTTGTGTCATCATCTTGAATTTGGGGGAGCAGCTCCGTTTCAACAGCTGGGTTTTAGATCCCTGTTTACAGATCAGGGGAGCTTGTCTCAGCCATTCCTCTCCTATCTACTGTGCCTCGCTCTAGTCTATGGCCGCTTGACTTCTATTAGCAACTGCCTCATTTTATCAGTGGAGCTGTGTCTAGGAGCCAGGCTATGGGGAAAGACAGCAGATAAAAAACAAGAGCCAATTAGTTGCTTAAGCCTGTTGGCTCTCTCTTGCTGGATTGTTCCTATTCACCTTCCCAGCTACTCCTTCTGCTCCAGCTTTTCATTCAAGTAAAGAGAGTCTTTCCTCTTGCCGGTGGTAGCCAGAGCAGGCTTGTTCCAGGAGCTCACTGCACAGTGCGCCAGTCCAGATTTTGTTATTAACGCCGACCGTTATCGTTACATTGGGATTAAAGAGCGCTTAGATAGTACCAGGGTCTTAAACAGCTCTGCACAGAAACACATTCCCTTCTCGTGAAAGCTCAGACACACACATACCCCCCACCCCTCAGGCACGTAAAGGGCTCTGTTACAGACCATTCAGGCTGGGAGGATGCCACTCTCCTGCTGAGCGGCTGCAAGACTGCCTAGACTAGTGGCTACGCAGCAAGACAGAAGGTGCATCCAAGGATCTGAATGACTGGATTTCTGTTGCAATGCCCATGGAGCTAGAATATCAACCCCAAGGGCTACGGGCTGCTGATTACAGGCCCTAACGCTTTGCTGCTTTTGGATAGCATGGACAGACGCTGGAGCTGATCCGTACTGCCCGATGCAGGGGTAAAGGGCTTGTTTAACCGTAGAGCAGCGCCACGTAATCAGGGTCAACAATGCACAGGTAACGGGATGGGGAAGGAGATGCAGAGCGAGCAGCCAGCACAGGCTTCATGGGGCTCTGACATGGGAGAGATACAGCCAGTTTCCATCCACCGCACTACAAAAGTGATTCTTATAAAGGTCCCACTCTTGTCCAATACAATTAGAATCCAACTGGTTCATACCTGGCCATTTGTTTATCTACAAATAGAAACAGCTGAAAAAAGCTTCCCAGGTGCCATATGCTGAGCAGCCTTTGTTAGACTCCCAGGCCCTGTATGTGGGTTGTTGTTTAGCCAGAGCCTATCAATATAAGCTATAAATATCCTTAGCTGGTGGTGGCAGGAGTAGCTAAGGTATCGACTCAGGAGACCTGGGTTCTGTCCCCCACTGCACCACTGACTTGCTAGGCGATCTCAGACAAGTCACTTCTTTTCTCTGTTCCTCAGTTTCTCCATCTGAAAAAATGGGCCCACACCAACTGCACTGGGGGCTGGCAAAGCTTAATTTTCTATGTTGAGTTTTCAGCAGCTCCCATCACAGCAGCACTCAAGCACCGAACAGGCCACGTCGATGTACAAAGCATAACAAAAATTCTTCTCTTCACCTCCCTCCACGTTCTAGTTCATCGGCGTTACAGTCTTGCTATGAGATCCTCAAATGGGAGCTAACAGGCAAGGCAGGTGACTTAATCTGTTAATACAGAATTAATACACACCCTTTAAAAATTTTCCCACCATGGCACAGCCTCATTCCCTTCACCCCTTGCCGATCACTCTCGAGTCTCGGTAGGACGTGCACACAGGCTGGCCAGCAAGCTGCAGAACTGTGCGGCTTTGGATAGCTGTTTCTGAAGCAGCCGCCCCATGCCTCAGGCATGTCCATCCCCATCAGCTTGTCACTTCCAAAGGGACTCAACCAGATCTTCAGCTGAGGTCAAACCGGCTTCAATGGAGCAACACGATTGACACCAGCTGAGAATCTGGCGTTCAGCTTTCTAGAGTGCACACACATACGTGCACTTGCCACTGCTTTATTAAAAGGTCTGTAAACAATTTGCTTCTGCACATGCAGAGGCAGGATGCTCCAGTGGTTACAGCCCTGGCCTCGGACTTGGGAGCTCTATTCCCTGCTCTGCCACAGACCCCCTGTGTGACCCTGGGCTTAGCCTTTCAACATCCCCATTGTGGTGTCACAGCCCTTTCTTGGAAGGTAAGAGGCCACACTGGGCCAGAGCAAGGGTCCATCTAGCCCAGAATCCTGTCTTCCGACAGCAGCCAATGCCAGGTGCTTCAGAGAGAACAAACAGAGCAGGGAATCATCAAGTGATCCATCCTCTGTGGCCCAATCCCAGCATCTGGCAGTCAGAGGCTAGGGCAACCTAGAGCATGGGGTTGCATCCCTGAGCATCTTGGCTAATAGCCATTGATGGATTGGTGCTCCATGAACTTCTCATTCTTTTAAGAACTTAGTTGGGGATTGGTCCTGTTTTGAGCAGGGGGTGGGACTAGATGACCTCCTGAGGTCCCTTCCAACCCTGAGATTCTATGATTCTAGTTAGACATTTGGCCTTCACGGCATCCCCTGGCAATGAGTTCCACAGGTTGCTTTTGTGTTCTGTGATGTAGTACTTCCTTTGGTTTGTCTTAAACCCGCTGCCTATTAATTTTATTGGCTGACCTCTGGTTCTTGCGTTATTTACTCCCTTACATAACACTTCACTATTCACGTTCCCCACACCAGTCATGATTTTATAGACCTCTCTCATACCGCCCCTGCTTAGTCATCCCTTTTTCCAAGCTGAAAAGTCCCAGTCATTTTAATCTCTCCTCATATAGAAGCTGTTAAATCTTAGAATATCAGGGTTGAAAGGGACCTCAGGAGGTCATCTGGTCCAACTCCCTGCTCAAAGCAGGACCAATCCCCCAGATTTTTACCCCAGTTCCCTAAATGGCCCCCTTGAGGTTTGAACTCACAACCCTGGGTTTAGCAGGCCAATGCTCAAACTACTGAGCACTCCTTCCCATAAACTTTCAGATCGCAGAAGCAGCATTTACAGGGTAGAGAGGAAGTCATATCTTTCCAGCTTTCAGAAGAAGGGTTACAATGTCGTGAAACCTTTACAGAGAAGAGATCCCGGAAACATCCCAGAAAACATCTAAGGATTGGAGACTCAAAGCTGTACATAAGTGGAAAAAAAGGCAGAAAATATGGAGCAAATAACTGAAAAAAGGATGGGAGAGGGGGAAAGATGAGACAGAGCTAAGAAGGTGATGGGTCTACCTTTAAAGGCTGAGTTTATGACTGTCAATCAGTAGCCAAATAATTCAGAACATACTCAAACTCCAAAACTCTAGGGTAAGAAAAACATAGTAATTGAGGCACTTAGTTTACAAACCAAGATTTCTAACACATACAGGCAAATAGGTAAGAAGATATAAGTTTTCATAATTACACCACATGACAAAGTGTAAACAAGCCGTAATCAAAATATTTCAACATACATAGCGCCCACTGAAATCTGATGTGTATGCTATATTTTTGCCAGGGACTGTTCCTGACCTCTTCTTGGATGGTGAGTTTTTCTTTTTTAAAGATTAATCACTTCTGACTAGTGGAGACTTATAAATTTAAAGACGCTGGAAGGGAAATCAGTTTTTGGTCTCTACTCCCACCTCAACAACAAGTGTGTCTGTGGCAGGTTCGGTCTCTGCTACTCTAACTTCACCAACCCCAGCTTTTCCCCTTGGATCATTCTCCTATACGAATATATCCACAATGCTTGCCTCTGCTGTTGCCCTGATCTTCCCCAAGCAGTAATGTGAAGGTGACATGCTACTTGAGAGTTTCAGTGTTGTATACAAGGTTTTGAGTGAGTATCAGCAGAACTGAGGACTCTTGTTAAAGGAACAGTCATCTTGGGGAAAAAATCTCAGGAAGTCTTTAAACCTACTAGTTATTTGGAATGCTTAATTTACGTAAAAAAGTTAGAGAACACACATTTTTTGGTTAAATAACTTGGTGGATTGGACAGTACTTGTTTATGGACAATTTCTCCTCTGGGTATCCCTGCTGGAAAAGAGGCAGCTGTGTAAATGGGGGAGCAGAAGAGCCCTTCTGAAGTTTTATTTTTATTTACTATTTAAAGGAAGTTCTACCAGGCAGTGAGATTTTGGGAATGTAGTGAATTTCAAAATTTGAAGTTTACAAGCTCCCTTTAATTGTGCCTACAGACTTGTGCCTACAATACTTCATCAGTTTACAACCAGATGACATTCCATCCCCTAATCATTTTTGTTGCCTTTCTCTGTACCTTTTCTAATGCTAACACCTCTTTTTGGACATGGGAGCATCTAGACTTACACACAGTATTAAAGATGTGGGCGTACATGGATTTATATAGTGGCATTATGATATTTACCATCTTATTATCTATCCCTTTCCTAATGGTTCCTAACATGGTTACCTCTTTGACTGCTGCTGCACGATGAGTGGATGTTTTCTGAGACTAACCACAGTGACTGCAAGCTCTTTCCTGAGCAGTAACAGCTATGGTAATTTTGTGTGAGTACTTGGGATTCCCCTCCCCCACTGCAAAGTGCATTACCAGGATGTTGGGAGGAGACATACAGTAATTGCAAGATGCTTGGATACTATCGTGATGGGGCAGCTCCTGAGATACACAAACAAACACAAACCATGTTCCGCTTTGAGCTAAGAAAGAGCAACCCACTCCCCTGGCAGCACCAAGAATGAGAGCCTCTCTTGGCTACGCAGAGGGATCACACAACAAAAAACTGACTAGCTCTAGTTTCCCTGGCCAAGATCACAGCAGAGAAGCCATATTAGTCGAAGCCTCACAAGGATTTCCCTTGCCCCCTGGAAGCCAAACCCAGAGCTAGGGCTCAAAACTAGGCACTAAGCAAGCCCAACCCCCTCTCCTGGAAATGCTATTTAACAGTTGCTGAGTTGTGCTTGTTCCAGTAATAAACAAGGAGAAAAATCTTTAACTAGCTGCTGGCACTTGCTGTAGCTAAAGGAGAGTTAGACTCATTCCATTCTGCATTTTAAGGGTAAAACGCAACTCAGGTGGCTTCTGATCAGACAATTTATTCTCTTCCACCATGTTAGGTCACAGGGGCTGCAGCCAATTCCACCAACACAGACTTCATAATCCATGGGCTTTGCAAGTTTATCTTCTCTAATCCCCCCCAGGCATGATTCACATTCCTCCAGAGAACTCACCTGGCATAGCCGCCTGACAGCTCTCTGATTCATCAGCTTGTACTTCCAGGCGAGGTACCGGCTTCGGTTTTTCCGCGGGACAAACTGTTTGGCTGGAGCATTGGGTTTCCACTCATCCATTATCATGGGGCGAGGAGAACAGGTGAGGGGAACAGCATGGGGCAGCTGTCAGGATCTGGTAGGCTCCGGTCCCATTCCTTCGAAGGTCCCTGCTGCAACAGGATCAGCAGATAATAAGACCTGTGGCTGAACCAGGAAGGGATAATCTCTTCTACCCTCTTCCAACCTGACACTGGGCAGGTCAGGAAGAGAAGAGGCAGTGTAGGTGCTCCGGATCAGAGTTACCCCTAGGGCAGGAAATTGGCTGGAGGGCAGACAGATGTCACCCCGAGCCCACGTCAATGCAAAAATCAGGCCGCTAGCACACAGAATCAGGAGTGATAATTTGCCAGCAGCGGGAGTGTTACCACCCCCTTTTTCAGGGCTGAGGGGCACGTGTTGTGATCCGCGATCGGCCAACAAGCAGCAGCGCTTGGCTCAGGAGGTTGCTTTGACCCTGTGCCACCGGTTACAATCTGGCAGAGGCTGGTAGCGACCAAGTGCCATTTACTGACCTATGGGGAGAGAACAGGTGGCTTCAGTCCAGTTCCTAATGGAACAGGGGTCTGCAGCAGGGACAGCAGCACTGGAGCTGGCACTCTGATCAGCAGGTAACCCTCTGCTGTCCCCCCACACTGCCCCAGACCCTAGTCCAGCTCATTAGCTAGGGTGCGAGGATACTCTCGTATGGTGCCATCCCGCCCCACGCTGTTCCAAGGGCTCCCTGAGAATTTCAGGGAAGCAGCCACCCCAAGCAAGGGGAATCTTTAAACCCACCAGGGTGTCATGCACACCAGACAGGATCGGGGGGCACAGAAACCCACAAATCTCAGCCCCGCTTACCACAACTCGCCCTGCACACCCAATGGGAGTGCTCCATCCGCAAAGTCACCCCCGCACGCTGTAATATTAGAAGGGGACCCGCTGCCACACGGCACCCCAGGGCAGGGGGCCTGGCAGACAGGCTGCAGTATCTCTATGGGGCATGGGCTCCGAGCAGCTGCTCTGACCGCTGGAGAAAGTGGAGGGAAGGGGAGATTTAAAAGCTAAGCGAGTTAGGCTGGGGGCAGAGGGTGGGTGGGACCAGCTCTGGGGGAAATCGACTAGCAGAGCTCCCCCGCCCATCTTTGAGAGTGGGGGGCAGCCATGGGGAGGGTCTCCCCTGCATGCATCACTCCTCCCCCACCCCATTCACTTAGCGACCTGCCCCAGCGGAAGCGGAACACGGATTTGCAACAGTGTTGCCGCAGGGCAGATGCTGGGGCCCCCGGCAGGGATCGCGGCGGGTGACGGCCCTGCAGCGCCCCGGGGAAGCTACTCACTGAAGGGGGGGGGGGGGGGGCTGCACCTGGCAGGCCGGGCCCCCTCCTCAGGGGCGGGCGCTGCGCACCGCGGAGCTGCGCCCCCTGCAGCAGCCGCCCCCTTTCCCCGCTCGCGGAGCAGCCGCTCGGGAAAGGCTGAAATCGACGCGCCTGTCCGCTTCCGGCGCGGGATATGCAGCTCGCAGCCTGCTCTTAAAGGGGAAACAGGGAGGGGAGCCGGGGGGTCCACTCCGGACCCAGCGGCAGCTGCCCACGTGGGGCCAGGTTCCCCCCACTGTGGGGGGCTTTGCAAAGCCCCCGGGGATGGGTCTGTGCGCTGATGGGAGAGCGCCGCTGCCAGCCTGCCCTCCTCCTGGGGCTCCGGCCTCTGCGCAAACCTGCAGTGCCCAGGAGATGCAGAGGGACCAGGACAATTGTGGCTCGCCCCTCTCCTTGCACAGTGTCTAGGCACAGAGGCCAGCATTACCTCCCCGAGCCAGGAAGAAAAGTACAGAGCAGGAGCTGGCGCCTTGGGAATCGGCCTCATCTAGCTGTGTGTCATGAGCCCTGTACTGCCCACAGAGATTTTCCTATAGCTTGGGAATGCTTTGCATACCACTGCTGGTATGGAAGTAGCATTATAACCCTATCTATTTAGCCAATGAGGCAAACTGAGGAGCAGGAGTAGTGAGTAATTGGCTGAAACTCACCCAGCAAGTCAGAGGCTTCCAGCAGTGTTGCTAACTCTTCTGATATTTTTTTCATGAATCTCGAGATATTGGGAGAGGGGAGGGGTTCTTCAAGCCCCAGCTGCTGGAGTCATGTGAGTTTGTGAAAAATCTGTTTTCATTTAAGAAAATAAAATTTCTATCTCTTGTGGTTGCACAATAAAGCTAGAAAATGTGAACTGAGGGCATGCTAAGGACTCGGAAACTACAAGAAAAAAAGTACCCAACCTTTTAAATAAATCATGATTTTAAAGCAAATATTATGAATTTTTTTTTGAGGGGGGGAGGGTCTGACTCATGATTTTTGAATGATTGGGGCTTGCGGTATTCCCATGTCCTCTTCTGCCGTCTTCTCTCTCAAGCGGGAAAGTCAAATCTATTTTAGACTTTTATACAGTGCCCTTGTATGTGGTAACAAAGCACAGTGAAATTGATAGCAAATAATTATTTGTATCACTGGAGAATAAAGCAGAAAATATCATAACATCACTATATAAATCCATGGCATGCCCACGCCCACACCTTGAATACTGGGTGCAGTTCTGGTCACCCCATCTCAAAAAAGTTATTGGAAAAGGTACAGAGAAGGGCAATGAAAATGATTAGCAGAGTGGAACATCTTCCATATGAGGAGAGATTGTTTCCCTTTAGAAAAGAGATGATTAAGGGGGAGATATGACATAGGTCTATAAAATCATGAGTGGTGCAGAGAAAGTGAATAGGGAAGCGTTATTTACCCCTTCACATAACACAAGAACCAGGGGTTATCCGATGAAATTATGAGGCAGCATGTTTAAAAACCAAACAAAAGGCAGCACTTCACACAACGCACCGTCAACCTGTGGAACTCCTCGCCAGGAGATGTTGTGAAGGCCAAAAGTCTAACTAGATAAGTTCATGGAAGATAAGTCCATCAATGGCTATTAGCCAAGATGGTCAGGGCCCCACCTAAACCTCCAACTGTCAAAAGCTAAGATGGGATGATGGGATGGCTCACCCAAAATTGCCCTGTTCTGTTCATTCCCTCTGATGCATCTGGAGCTGGCTGCTGTCAAAAGACAGGACACTGGGCTAGATGGACCATTGGCCTGACCCAATATGGCTTTTCTTATGAGACAGTCTCTGCTCCCAAAGAGCTTGCAGTCTAAATGGACAAGACAGAATTATTATCCCCATTGCACAGCTGGGGAAACTGAGGTGCAGAGCGATGCGGTGATTTGCTGAAGGTCACACCGGGAGTCTGTTGCAGAGGCAGGAACTGTACCTAGATCCTCTGAATCCCAGACCAAAGCCTTAACCACAAACCCTCCTTCCTTGCTAAACTAGTCTTGACAGACCAGGAAAAGAACTAGCCATCTACCAGTGCAGAGTCTTCAACTATAGGTAAAACAAAACTGTCGTAGCAAAGTGGCTATGGTAAAATGGCTGTTTAAGAGAGAGGCCAGCTTATGGAGGGGTATTTCCACTGGCAATCGTACATGCCTGACCTTTCTCTGTTCTTGTATGAGAAGTGGATGATTACTCAGGGGTTAAGAGATACTCTGAGGCTATGTCTCCTCGATATAGATCCTAGCAATGTTGTTATCAGATGCCTGGTGATAAGAGAGGGCTGCCAGCTGGATGCCGGTGCTTTAAATAACGGATGCATGCAGCCTTTGGGAGCTCACCGAGATCTGCGCTCTGTCTGTACAAATGAGCCATGCCAAATCAGGCAGTGCGCTCATCTGCTATGATTAGAAAGGCAACTGCTACCTTTATTTTGGGCAACTGGGGGGCGGGTTTCCACTCACGTGGGGGAAGCCAGATTTTGGGAGGGTGAAGGTCAAACACAAAGACTGCCTCCCCCACACTCCTCGGCCCTTTAATGGGAGGGTAGCACTGGTGGAGATTTTGAAACCAGGACTGCAGCCGGGGAGGGACTGACTCAGGCCCTGATCTTCCTAGTGGGGGGCATACATGGGGATCTCACCCAGGACAACTTGCGGGCTCACTTTTTTTGCTTGCCGGTAATTCGCTCTCCTCGGAACGCCGAAGCATCAGACTTTGCACGGGAGTGAAGGAAAGAAAATGAAATTAGACAGGTGTGAAAACTTGCTCAGCTGGCATCAAAAGCGTTCTGTGGGCTGACCCCCCTGCTGTGGACCCCCAGAGAGCAGTTTGCAGGATCAGGGCCCTGATCAGGACTGCAACATTGCTGCAGCTTTTCATCAGCCCCTTGGCTGGCTGCTCCGCACCAGGTAGCAGATACTTGACATTCCACAGTATCCTCCTACATACTGTAAGGGACACCCTCAGGCTGGGATCACCCCGCCGCCCCCAGCTGCACAGGAAAGTTAACACAGTCTGGGGTTATTTTTAACCTCCCTGAATATTCCCTGTGCAGGGTAGAGCAGGGATGATATTGTCCTTGCTAACCCTGCCAGTGGATCTCACAGACAGCCTTCCATAGCACCCCTTGAAAGGAGAGGTGGTGCTATGCAGGAGAGCGAAGGAAACCTTTCCTGAAAGGGATGTATATAAATGGCATTGACCGAGAGGCATCACCCTGGCCTAGAAGGCAGGAGGTCACTGGTTTCCAATCCCCTGCACCTACATTGCAGAGGATGGCAGCAGTTCCAGGGAGGCAGTGCGGCCTAGTAGATAATCCCTGGGACTGTGGGTTTCTACCACAGACTGCCCGTGTGACTTTGGGCAAGTTGCCTCACCTTTCTGTGCCTCAGTTTCCTCATCTGTAAAAGGGGGATAATGTTACTGGCCTTGTTTGCAAAGTGCTTGGGGCTCTATGGATGAAGAGTGCTAGATAGTCTCTCTGAGGTGCCACTGACTGGTAGATCTAGACAACAATCTGCATGTTAAACCCTTTGTCGGTGCAATTCATTCAGTGCCTGGGTTGAGACCTGAACCCATGACGGGCCCATTGGCATTAATATCTAGACCACAGACCTTCATGCTCGCCTGTCAAATGTCTCCGAAGCCACTGAATAAGCTGGCACAGGTAGGTAGATGAGTATGCCTGCACCTCCCCCATAGAGCTGACCTGCTAGGCTGCTGAATGGACCAGGCAGAGCACAACTGTGCTCACAGTATCGTCGGAGCTGTGACATGGCAGCAGCGCAGCTGGAAGATCTGGCAGCAGGAGAGTTATGGCTCACAGATGTTGCAAAATCATTCAGCTTCTTTGGTGCTCAGAGGGACGATGGCTGATGACAGGGGAAGCCTCCATTGTTCTCGGTGGAAGGATGGGTGGTAGAGAGGGAATTTGGCATTGTTATCAATAGAGAGTGTGGCTGGATCCTCCACTGTTCTCCATGGGAGCTGCTCTGCGCTCAGCACATCTGCTCCCCTCCGCTGTGGGATCGGAAATTGTCGCTGATTCGCAGCCAGTGTCCTGCTGCTCGCATGCTTTCCATGTGCTTCCACCTTATCAGATGGGTGTTAGGGCCCCAGGCTGTTTGGCAGAAGCTGCCGGCACCCAGAGATCCAGCTACGTACCCGCCTTGACTCCTAGATCAGCAGAGCAGGGAAACCCCTCAGGCACCGGGCGCGGTCCAGCAGCAATAGCTCCCTCCTCATCACTGAAGGGAACAGAGCTGATGTGAAGTGGACCCTGCAGGCCATCCAAGCTCTGCCTGATCTCCTCAGACGGGAGGTGCCACTCATTTCCAGCAGCTTCCCTTGCTTGGGACCCTGAAAAGCCTAAGGCTGCTGCTGGAGGGGGGATGTCTTTCTCCTCCAGCCCAGCTCCCTTCCACCAGGCTGCACGTTGCATCAAGACGGTCAAGGCCTCTGAACTGCAGGGAAAGAAGAGCAGGGACCCGTCACTAGCAGCAGTGAGGGCTGCTTGGCCAGAAGGACTGCTTGCATCGTTGCACCGCTAGGGGCCACTGCAGGCTTCCTCACAGGTTACAGCCTTCTAAGGCTTGCCAGGACTTTCCCACAGCCCTGGGGCCCTTGCTTGCCTGGGGTTTGGATCACAGTGGCCCAGCCTGGGGTTTCCAATCCCCCCCTCCCTGGGACATGGGGGGCGTTAAATATGGGACATTGTTAGACTTTCATTGCTCCCATCCTAACAATCTCTCCTCTAACCCATTTGTGGTGGAGTCACTCCTCCCTCGTGCACAGACTATCCCCTGGGGAGGCTGGTGCTTGCTCTGCCTGTCCCAGAGCTGGGGTAGGGGTGAGGGGACAGGATTTCCCCTTTCAGTGGGAGACACTGGGCCCTGCGCGCTGCAGGGGCTAATTCATATTGGTTTTGTGGGGGTTCGCTTTGGCCTGTGGACAGCATAGGCTGGGGGAGCAAAGCTCTGATCTCAGAATGAGCCCGGAGTAACTTCTGGGTTCACAGTGACCTCCTGTTTCTCTTCTATGTCCTGTGTGAACAGTACAGGTACAGCCGTCTGCCTGAGAGATTCAGCTGCATCGCCCCCCGCCCCACATGCTTATATGAGCATCTCATAAGATATTTATTCTCACACAACTCCCCAGTAAGGCAGGGAAGGGCTCTTCTCCCCATGTTAGAGAGGGGAAACTGAGGCATGGAGAGGCTTAGGGTCTTGCCCAGGGTCACCCATGAAAGTCTGTGGCAAAGCAGGGAACAGAATCAAAGTCTCCCAGCCCCATGCTAGCACCTTGCCCAGTGCGCTGCGAGGGAGGATCCTGCACCAACCAGGCCCGAATTACATCAGACCTAAGGGGCCTTCTCCCATTGATAACTTCTAGGATTCTGCACCATTCAATAGCGAGCTGGGAACACCTGGGACACTGTCTGCCTTGGTTTTTCTGCATAGGTCAGTAAGGTTTCTGCTGCAGCCAGCTAGTTTTTACAGCTGCCTATATAACAACCTCTATATGTGAGCCACCAGCAAGGCCTTCACTCAGGAGCTGCAGCACGGGCTTCTCCCACTTGAGCTGAAGGAAGAGCTCCATTAGCCCTGCTGGTGGCAGTAGGCTGTTATCCTCTAATGGATGCACGCTCGGCCAGTGTTACACCTACAGCACCTTGTCTCCCACTTCAGGAGCTGGCGAGTGGGTGTCAATGAGAGACCCATCCCCCTCTCTCATCCTCCTTCTCTCAGGGCAGCCCAGCCTGCGCCCATATCAAGACATAGGCCACACACAGGATCCTTGGCAGCAGCCAGCCGGCTGAGCCCACCTTTTCACAGTGCCAGAGAGTAGAGGAGTGGCAGGGCAGAGCTGGGCAGGGTCTTCTTTCGTTTCCCTTCTCTGCTCAGAGCTGGCCTGAAGTCAAGCTGGGCCTCCTTCAGCAGCTCAGCTGAACCGGCCTCACACTAGCTAGATTAGCAGCAGGCTGACTCCACCGAACAGCCGCAGGGGGAGCCTTGCTGCATCCAGGGTGCTGAGCTAATTAAGTGTTGTGGCTATTAAAGTAAATGTCACAGAGGGGGAAGCAGGCTGCAGCCGTTATCCGCTCAGCCCTGCAAGTCCAGCTGCGACCTCGCAGGCATCTGGGATCAAACGGCTCCAGTGTGTGCTGGAGTGAAGGGCTCTGACTGAAATACAGCCTAGGCTCCAGAAGCTGTGCCACTGACTTAAAGGTATAAGTTGTCCCCAGATCTGTGAAATGGTTGTGGGTGAGGACAAAGCTCAGGATAGCGGCCTGTAGAATGTGGTGATGGAGAGCTGCCTGGCAGCCTCCTGTTCATAATCCGACCTGATCGTGATGATTACAGCCCCTTTGATTATAATGTCAGAGAATTCTCTCTCTCTTGGTATTGACACCGCTTTATCAGTTATTGGGAGTGGACCACACCCAGCCTAACTGAATTGGTCTCGTCAACACGGGGTCTCCACTTGTAAGGTAATTTCCTTTTCTTCATGTACCAGTATATTTATACCTGTACATTTAATTTTCACTCCATGCATCTGAAGAAGTGGGTTTTTTACCCACAAAAGCTTATGCCCAAATAAATCTGTTAGTCTTTAAGGCGTAACCGGACTCCTTGTTGTTTTTGTGGATACAGACTAATATGGCTACCCCCTGATACTTGTAAACTCTTTGGATAAATAACTGTCTTGTACGGTGCCTGATCTTGGCTGGGCCTTCCAGGTGCTACTGTAATACACATCACAGCAAAAGATTCTTTCTTCTGCCACTGACTCACTGTGTGGCCTTGGGTGAGTCACTTAGGCCCAGATTTTCAAAACAGCCCAGCTTCCACGTTGGCACTACATTAAGTGACCATATGTTCAGAAGAGTGCTGAACTTTGGTCACTGAACAAGAAATCTGGCTCTTGTTGTACCTGTGCCTCAGTTTCCCTATAAGTAACATGGGCCGAGAATGACCTATAAAGCATGCTATATGAGTGCTAGGCCTCATGAACTACTATGATGGCTTTATTATATCTGTCATGCCTTGGAATGGTCCCCTTCACATTCCTTAATAGGACTGCGGAGTAACCGAAATAGAGAGAGCTCGTGAGAACGGCATCCCAGGATTCACCCCAGACTCAGCAGTGAGATGGGACCCCTACAAGAGTGTTTAGCCTATTCTACTCAGAGTTGGAGCAAGGCTCCTAAATCAGTGGCCCGGTTTTCAAAAGTGGAGAGCAACCACCAGCTCCCATTGGCTTCATGGGTGCTCAGTGCCTCAGAGAATCAGTGCCCCAATGACGCAGTCTGGGGCCTCCAAAATTAAGTTGACCATTTTTGAAAACCTGCTTGTTAGTGATTTGGCCAAGCTCACACAGCAAACCTAAGCCTGAGGCAGAAACAAAGAGACTGAAATCTCCTGGCTTCATGCTCAATCCATGACACCAGGCTAGATACCAAAATTCTGCCTATCGATAATCCAGTCTTCCTTAATGCTTTGATCTAGATCATTTCTCAGTGGAGGAGGTTGGAAACCAGCCATTCACTGACCAGTAGAGCAGGTCACAAGCCAGTACTTCTCTTCCTCCAGAAATTCCGACAAAAATTTCATTCCAAATAGGAACGTCAAGCTGAAATTTCAAAATTTCCCCACAGAACAAAAATTCCAAGTCAGAGCCATCTAAACCTTTTATTTTGATCGTGTGGCGACATTTCCTTTTGATCTTTTATATTATATTCAAATATGAAACATCACATATTTGATATAAAATCGTAAATATAATGTAATGTTAAAATGACTAGTTTAGTATCATGCAAAAGTCTAAATGACATTAATTATAGACTCATAGACTTTAAAGTCAGAAGGGACCATTATGATCATATTCTCATCATTAATGAGAAAGTCTAAATCTTTTGACTCTTTCCTGTTGAAAATGTAATCAAAATCGACACGTTCCCGCAAAATGCATCGATTTTGATGAAACTACATTTTTGGATGCAAAATTGTTTAATCAAAAAAAAACAAGACACACCCCAAAATTCAGCCAGGTCTGTGAGTCAGGATTTGGAGAAGGCTCCTCTGTTACAAACAGTAATAAGTGTCAACAAAGAATGAAAATGCACATTAGATAGATAGCTGTAGGCTCCTGAGCACAGAATCACTGATATCGCAGCAGCACTGTGATGCCAAGTGCTCCAGCAGACCCGTAGCTAGCTGCTCCATGCACAGTGGGTCCAGTACTCAGCCGGTGTCATTTGGCATGACGCCACCGAAGTCAACGGAGTGACGCTGATTGGCACCAGCTGAAGATCTATGATCAACAGCTGAGGAAGTGGCCCGAGGTGGGACAAGTATGTACCTGGCCTCCAGAGATGATGCTCACGGCCAGGCAGTCTGAAATCTCCAGCGCTCTAGGGGAAGGGAAAAGGAAGGAAGGGTTCTCTTGTGATCTGGAGCTGCCAGATGTGGTCAACACCCTTGCAGGGGGCAGACTAGCTAATCCCTAGGGTGCCCCCACTGGTGCTATGGGTACAGGTGTGGCTGTTATCTCTATAGATCTAGGCCACACACATCTCTGCCTGACAGAAGCTTGTTAGTGCAGAGTCGTTTTAGAAACAGAGACACCTCTAAGGACAACTTCCCTCCCTCCCAACCCTAGCCCAAACGTGTCTGCTCCATGCCCCGTGGGGGGCTGCCCGGCCCCTCGTATTGGGGAAAGCAGAGCGGAACATTGCATCATAATACGACAGCACATGCAGGAGCAAAGACCAGGGCAAACCCTCTGGTGCCATTCAGTCATCGGTGGGCAGCCCATTTGCCAGGCTGCGGTGTTACTGTCAGAGCTCTGCGTTTTCTCCTACCCACCTTTCATACACTGAGTGAGGCAGAAGGGGATAGTGGTTAGAGCTCAGAGCTTGCAGACAACCCTGCTTTGCAGCTCTGCCAGTGACTTTCAGTGCAACCTTGGGCAGCTCCCAAACGGGCTGATTCTGTGCAGCCCTCAACTTCCATTGAAGCAAAGAGCATTGAAGCAGCTCTACCCCTCAGAGGATCAGGCTCAACACCCGCTCCAAATCTCCATGCCTCAGTTTCCCCATCTGTAAGATTGGCTGAATTGCCCCTCCCTGTTGGAAGACTAAATTCACATGAGATTGTAAAGCACTCAGAGAGCTGCGCATGTCAGAAGCCACAGAAGTTCAAAGTATGATTATCAGAATCTCTTTACGGGGGCATAAGTGACAGCAGGTCAGTCTGGCTGACACTGATCAGCTGTTGTGGTTACGTAGGTTGGCTGGGGAAAGCGGAGCTGGCTTTTGTTTGATGGATCCAGAAAAGGGGGGTAGCTGCTAATGGGAAACAAGCTGTGTAGCTGTCCAGAACTTCCTCCCTGGCTGGAGTTAAACTGTGTTAAGCAAGAGGGGAAAGATAGCTGAATAATCAGAACTGCATTCCTTGCAACTCGGAGACATCTTAACGTCCTTGGGTCATCTAAGCAGCCTGGAAGGGATGCCAGGTTCAGAGGCAAAGCTGTTCTGCCAGAGGCCCAGAGATGAGTCAGTGAAGGAGGACTCCCAGCTGAGACAGGCTTAGCAGGGCTCCTGCTGGCTCAGTGAGAGGGCAGAAGGGAGCAATCTTGTAGAACGGCTGCCTGTGAGCCCACACAAGAGGTCTGTATTTTGTACACAACACACGTACATGTTCACACACGTGCACGTACAGGGTGTGCAGCCACCTGCCAGCGTTCTATTAAACATCGGAGTCTTCTCTAGTGCCTGGCCACAAGCCGACAAACACACATCATTCCTGCGGGTGTTGAACTCCAGTCCTTCAGGGTCACCCCCTCCTTGACCCAGTGGAAGGAAATGTTAACAACAAGGGACTGGAAATCAGGAATCCTCTGTCCTAATCCCTGTCTTGGCATTAAACTGCAGAGTGGTCTTGGTTAAATCATTTATTCTATCAGTGCCTCAGTTTCCCCATCATAAAATGGGGATAATGATCCTGACTTTGCCACCTGGGACTTCTGTTAAAATGAATGCTTGTAAAGTCTTTATGTATCCCACATTTGGAGAGCATGGGTATTTGTCTCCCTCTAGTGTTCCATATACAAGGGTAAGAGTCTACTACTGCTACCCAGGGCTGGTGCAAGGAAGTTTTGCGCCCTAGGCGAAACTTCCACCTTGCACCCCACACCCAGCTAACCCCGCCCCCTCCACAGCAGCTAACTCAGCCCCCGCACCCAGGGAACCCCCCCCAGCAGATACCCCCCCAGCGCAACAGCTAATCGCTTTCCTTCCTGTCCCCCCACGGCAGCTAATCCCACCTGGGGAGACTTCCCCCCTCTCCCCCGCCCCACCACGGCAGCTAACCCTGCCTGGGGAGGCCTCCCCCACAGAAGATAACCCTGCCTGGGGAGACTTCTCCCCTTCCCCCCACCTCCCCGGCAGCTAACCCTGCCTGGGGAGACCTCCTGCTGAAGCTAACCCTGCCTGGGGAGACCTCCCCCCATGGAAGCTAACTCTGCCTGGGGAGCCCGCCCCAGCTCACCTCAGCTCCACCTCCTCCACTGAGCATGCCAGCGCTGCTCGAATTCTCCTCCCCGCCCAGGCGTGCGGTGCTGCTTGGAGGAGACTTAGCACTGGGCTGTGTGCCCAGCGGAGGAGGCAGAGTGGAGGTGAGCTGGGGCAGAGAGCTGTTCCCCTGTGCGCCTCACCCCGTTACTGCAGGTAGCCCTCCCCACGAGTCCCCCCACCCAGCTCACCTCCATGCCATCTCCTCGCCTGAGGGGACTTTTAGGCGCCCCCAACCACTAGGCGCCCTAGGTGGCTGCCTAGTTTGCCTAAATGCTTGCACTGGCCCTGCTGCTACCAGAGTTTCCTTTAGCTCAAGCAGTAGATGCTCATGCTCTGGAGGCCCAGAGTGGGTTAGACATTAAGACCCCCCAGGTGCTGTGTAAATGTAAATTATTAGTGAATTATTATTGTGCAAATATTGTTATTATTCTCATACAAAGTGGAATTAGACTGTGGAACTCATTGCCACAGGATGTTGTTGAGGCCAAACCTTTAGGAAGACTGGAAAAGAGATTGTTGGATATTTGTACGGCTAACAAGAATATCCAGAGTTATAGCAGTTAATGCTCACAAATTTTGGAAGGGATATAAAGCCTCAGGCTAGGTTTAATCCGGTCTTTAACTGTAAGGGATTAGGATGATAATTAATGTGTGTGGTGAGGAAGAACCCATGGTAGGGTTCTTAAACCTTTCTCCGAAGCATCCAGTGCTGGTCGCTGTCAGGGAGACAAGATACTGGGCTAGCTGAACCATGGGCAGATCCACTCTGCCAGTTCCTATGTGGGAAGACATTTTTGCCTCTTGAAAGGAGACAGTCCCAAGATCAGCAGTTACCTGCCAGGCTGGCCTCCTCGCTCTGCTAAGGCTGAGAGAGAAAAAAATAATAACGAAGGATAATAGAGAGAGACGAGCTGATCAGAACTTCCTCTGCATGAATCCTGGGAATGGGCAGCAGCTGAATCCTTCAGGAAGCGGCACATACCTGGGACTTCAGTGCTACACCGTTCTGGTGCTGCAGTGGGTGATGCGAGCCAACTTGCTGCACTGGCTCTGCTTTGTAACACTTCAGTGGGAAGCCAGGGGAGCGCAGCTAGCAGAACCGGCTTAGTTCTGGGAAGGGCTGCCAGCAAAGCCGGCGCCTTCAGACGTGATACTATCTTGTAACCGCATCGAGGCTGAGGATGATGTGAAATGCCTGATTTTTCACCTGGGAAGCTCAATATTTTGATTCAGGCTGTCAGGTTTTTAAGCAAATTGTTTCAGCACTCGTGACAGGCCCTGGAGACCAAGATCCGTTTGGTATCTCCAGCCTGGGGATCAGCAGCACAAGACCCCTTGCACTGCCTGTGCCAAGAGCAGATGCCACCCTTCATGCTGTCAATCAGACTGCCAACTCAGACTCTCTCCTCCTGTACGCCATGCCCCTCACTGACCTCCTAGCCCCCTGCCAAATTTCCAGCACTAATCCCTGACAGTTCACTCCAACTGCAGCCCCGTGTAATATAGAGTTTCAATCACTTGTCACCTGCCTCAAACCAATTTGCTTTTCATTCTGCTAAGAATAAAGAATGCTTTTTTTAATACAGTGGACAATTAACCTGTGGAACTCAGCGCCACATGATATTACAGAGGCAATTAAGGAGAGAAACAGAATCTGCAGGTTCACTAGCTACTATCAGAATAAAAAGGGCTGTCCATACTCCAACCTTGCGATAGAAGGTCTGATCCAATCACTCCCATTAAGGTCAATAGCAAGACTCCCATGTATTTCAGTCCCATAAACTGTTCTCCATCTGGGAACAAGACAAAATATTCCCTAGATCTAGAATATTGTATATTTAGTGCAGTGCCTAGGTTCATGCCGGGGATCATAGGCAAATACAAATACATGATAATCTGAATTGTATTTAGCAGTTTTGTACCTACCCCGAAGTACCCAACATTGTTTATGATTATTTATCACTTGCATTAAGGTAGCACGTAGAGGCTCTAACCAAGATAAAGCCGTGGGGTTAGGTGCTGTACAAACGCACAGCAAGAGGCAGTCCCTGCTCCAAACAGACAAGACAGATGAAGGTGGGAGGAGAAACTGAGGCAAAAACTGAGGCAAAAAGGTTCAAAATGAAAACTGTTAAACCCCTTAGGCCTCGAGAAGGCTAAGGACTTAGTCACATCAATCGACTACAGGCCAGCCACAAAGGCCTCCCAGCTCCTCGCCCAAGGATCGGTTGATCCCATGAACTTAGAGGCCAATCCTGCACCAACTAAACTCTATGGCAAGACTCCCATGGATGTAAATGGCCCAGGATTGTGGTTGCCTTACACTGAAGCCACATGGATGATGTTGGCACTTATTTAGCACCGTCCGTCAGAGGATCTCAGCAGGCTTTGCAAATAGCAGGTAGGTAGTTCTCATGAGACATCGGCGAGGGAGGTCAGTCCTGTTCTCGCCATGGAACATATGGGGAAACCGAGTCACCGAAAGGGGCGTGGCTTGCCCAACATCACACAGGAGATCTGGAACAGATTTAGGACTAAAGCTCACAATCTCCTCACACCCAGGCCTGTACTGTAACCTCAGGACCATCCTTCCTACATACATATGGGGCCTTTTGTCCAAATAACCATGCTCAGGAGTTCCCTAGGGCTTTACAGCTTCAAATCTCTGCTGGAATATTCACTACTGAATCCCAAAGCACCTTTACAAATAGATAGAGAAGCTCTTCTCAGGGTTCACTTTGGCACTGGATTTCAGTGTGTTATTCTGTGGCGGATGCTTATCAGCCCAAGAGAGAGGAATATTAGGGAGTATTAGCCTGGCAGAATCAATATGATGCTTAGGTAGCATGGTGAAGGGGGCCTTAGAAATACCCTTCAGGTTTTGGAATGGGATTAGCTGCCTGGAGTTTTGGCACAGGCTAACAGCTCCCCTTACTGTTTGGAAAAGCATCACCAGACAGACAGAGAGAGCATCTATCTGTCCAATCTATGCTATTTCATAGATTCATTCATTGGCGTTAAGGTGAGAAAGGACCATTGTGATCATCGACTCTGACCTCCTGTATAAGACAGGCCAGAGAACTTCATCCAGCGCTTGCAGTATCAAGTTCAAATTGTTTGATTGAGCTAGAGCACATATTTTAGCAAGACACCTGGTCTTGATTTAAAGATCTGAAGGGATGGAGCATCCAGTACACCCCTAGGTGAGTTGTTCCAATGGTTAATTATCCCCTCGTTAATAATTATTGCTAATTATTTGTCGAGCTTCAGTTTCCAGCCATTGGATTGTCTTATGCCTTTTTCTGCTAAATAGAGGGAGTGTCTCCTCTCAGAAATCTCTTCCCCATGTTGCCTTTTGAAGGGATCCATCACAGCTGCTAAGCACCAAAGCATATCCCAGGGGGTTCAATGCACGCCAGGCCATTTTTTGACTTTTCTGTTCTCTTTGGCTGTTCTGTCTCCTCCTGGAATCCTTTGAGCGGCAACAACATTGTCAGGGAAAAGCCTCATCCAAGATGTGGGATCTGGACACCATCTGATCACTAATGGCGAGACATTCCAAACCTGGAGTTCCAACATCAAAGAGGGACTTCTAAGCTCTACCTCAGCTCTGACACTGGTCTGCAGGGCGACCTTGGGCAAGGCACTTAAACCGCCATGGATTTATCCTTACAACACCCCTTTGCTGAAGGGAAGTGAGATTATCCTCACTGTACAGGGGGAACCAGGAGAGACTAAGGCCCAGCTCTTCAAATCAATGGAAGTTAAGAGCCTACATACGCTGGACCTTAGGGCAGGCCAGGCATGTATGGACAGCTACTGGTAAACGTAACCCAGCACCATCTGCCAGGGGGTCAGCTTGGGGTTACTAATCCAGGAACCCCACCACACAGCAGATGTGGGGCACTGGAATGAACAACAATATCCACACAGGCTTAACTCCAGCTGGCACTGATACTGTGCAGCTGGTTCTGGGCTGAACAAAGGCTGGGGAGAAAACCCAGACCCAAATCTGCTGCGGAGAAAGCTCTGCCCTCTGGCATCTCCTGAGGCTGGGCTGACTTCCAAATGGGGATCTTGGTACTGCCAAGGGGGGGTCTTTATGTCCTAGGGTGAGCCTCTGTCTCGCTTTTTCCCCACTTAGGTGTACGTGCTGAAAGTTCAGGTATGACCATCTGTTGCCTTGTTCAAGATGGAGGCGCTGCAGCATGACATGGTAATGGAGGCGCAGTGGCACTCAAACCATTGCATTTTTAGATGGACAGCTGCCAGCCCAATAAGTGCGAGGACCTGCACCTACAGAGCTTGCGTAGGTCACCCAGGAAGCTGGTGATAGAACAGGGACTTGACCCCAGGTCTGCCAAGCGCTAGGTGAATGCCCTGGCCATTGGCCCAGCCTTCCTCTGGCTGGCAAACTGGGGTACTGGGACAATTTGCATAGTGGGGGTGCCGAGAGCCACTGAACCAAACTGTAAACCCTGTAGATGATGGAAACCACTTCAAGCCAGGGGGTGCAGCAGCCCCCCTAGTTCCAGCCCCAATGCAAACAAATACCCAGAGACTGGGGCTAACAGACCTGATCTTTGTGAAGCCTTACAGGACCCGAGGATAAAGAGGTGCCCGCTCTGAGGTGCCCCCATCCTTTAGCTTTCCCTCCATCCCCCCACTGTGCCAAGGATTGGTCCGCAGCGGGCTCCGCCCCGCCCCCTCTTTTCTTTTGCTCTCCACTCGGAGAAATACGGCAGCTGCGCCTGCACACGGTGCCTTACGGCCGCGGGCGTGTAGCGAGCACTCCGCAGCGGCCGGGCCGGTTGCAGTCGGGCAGGTGGAAGAGGCGAGGCCGGGGCTGGATCTGCCCGGGGGCGGCGGGTCGCGGGGAGTCCGGCTGCAGGGCCCGCTCCTGCCTTTGCACCCGCAGTGTGTGTGGGGGGATCCTGCGTGGGGCGGATGCTGCATTAAAGGCGCCCCAGCCGTCGGGGGGCAGGAGCTGGGGGAGCCCCAAGGGCGGGGGGTCCTGGGGGAGCCCCCCGGGTGCGATGAGGGGCGCCGGGGGGCTGCCCCCCTGCTGAGCCCGAGGACTGGGGGGATGGAGGGGCCGGACAGCGGCGAGCCGCTGCCCCCCGACCTGAAGGAGCTGGAGAGCAAGGTGGGGCGGCGGCCCCCCGAGGGGCTGGTGCGCTGGCTGCGGGAGGACCCCGCCGCCGCGGTGCTGCGGGAGAGCCCGGCCCGGGGGCCGCGCCGGGGGCTGGCCGGGAAGATCAAGGCGCTGAAGCTGGAACTGGTGAGTGTGACTGCCCCCCCCCCCAGTCCTGCCTGGTCTGCTCCCGGGGGTGGGGGCACACAGCCCCCAACTCCTTCCCTGCCCCATCTCTTCTCTCCCATCCCCTGGGGCCCCAATCTCCCTCCCCATTTCCCCCTCCTGCCCCCAGGGCTATAGCACCCCCATCTCTTCCCCCTACCCTCTGGGGTCTAAATGTCCCTTCCCATCTCTCTTCCCCCCTGCCTGCTCCTTGGGGCTACAGTCTCCCATCATCTAGTCTTCTTTGGGGTCACAGCCCCCCCTCCTCCCTGGGGCCACAGACCCCTTCTCCCCCTACTCTGCCCCTGAGGCCACAGCTTCCCCCTTATTCTGCCCCTGGGAGCCACAACCACCCCCACTCCTCTTCTGCCTCTCAGCCCCCTGGAGCAATACCCTCCCTTCTTTTCTGCCCCATGGGACAATGATCCCACTCTCTGCACCCTGTGGGGTGGGATGCTGTGTGTTCTTCTGTGCCCATCACTGGGGTGCCTGGGCCCTTCTCTCTAGACCCTAGGCTCAATGGGAAGGTCTGTTAGGGTGGGAGCTAACCTGGTTCTAAGCTCGGACTCTGGGGCTGTTAGAGGAGATGCCAGACCCAGGCCGGAGTTCCCAGCTCCCGGGTGCAATTCTCAGCTCTTGGCTCGGTTGCAGGCCCAGAAAGGCAGAAGGAGGTTGGGTGTTGTTACCCAGCCTGTGCTGGTCATACATGACCATTATGTATCAGGGCCTGATCCTAACCGAAGCTGAGCGCTCTCAATTTCTGTTAGCACGCAGCACCTCTCAGGTTTTCTGTTTGTGCTCAGCACCTCTCAGGATCAGCCCCCCCCGCCCTACCCAAGCCAGACTGGTGCCTTCTGGCGTTTGGATGGAAACACCAACTGCTCTGATTAGCTGAGCCACTGACGTGAGCACGGGTAGGAGCTGCCATTTGTAAGGGGATCAGCACACAGCAGCAGCTTATTATATGGCATTTGATTTGATCGATACATTGGTAACTGAACACTTTAATTGGGCTGGGGAGAGTGGCTGCAAGAGCAAAACATTTTAAAGGGGCCTCCAGATAGATGTTATCAGAGGAGTAGCTGTGTTAGTCTGGATCTGTAAAAAGTGAGAGTCGTGTGGCACCTTATAGACTAACAGACATATTGGAGCATGAGCTTTCGTGGGTGAATACCCACTTCATCAGACGCATGATAGATATTGCTGCTCTCCCTGACTGTCTGTCTAACCGTGGCCATTTAAAAACTTATCCTCTGGGAAGGAGGAAAGTCTTGTGGATAAACCACAGGGCTGGGATTCAGGAGACCTGGATTCTTTTCCTGGCTCTTCTACTGAATTTCTTGGACAAGTCACTTAATCTCTTTCTGTGCCTCAGTTTCCCCACCTGCAACTCTGACCTGTGGTTCATGTTAAAGCAGAGGATTTGTGGACTCTGTTGCCAGCTTTACCACTTGTTAATTGTTCAGGCACAAGTCTCTCACCTTGCCCGTGACTCAGTTTCCCCTGCTGTAATGTGGATGTAGTCACATGCCCCTACCTCATAGCGGGAGTGGGTGGGGCTGCTTTTGGCTCATGAGTGTAAAGTGCTTTGAGATCCTCAAAGAGAAGAGGGCATCGAAGAGCAAAATATTATTATCGAGCTGGAACTTGGTACGCAGGTTTTTCTCCCCAAAAGAACAGTCAAGACTGAATCATCTTTAAAATGTCGTTAGGGATAGAGAAGGAGGCTAGCGGAAATAATCTTTCTACTTCCACGTATCGGCTGCTTTTCTGAGTCGCTGTTTTTCGCTGTCAATAGATGTTCTCACCCTACTTAGCCCTGGGAAGGGGGAGCTGGCATCTGTTCTACCTCCCGCATCGTCAGCTGTGTCCTGAGCATGGAATCCTAAGGCTTGCAAAAGGCAGTAAGGAAACAGCTGGCCTGCAGCAGCTGGCGGCTGACTCACAGCATCGCTACAGGATGACTTGGGAGGCGGAGAGTGGTTACTGCAGTCAGTCGAAACGGAGGGGGGAGGTTAGAGAGGGGGAGGGTGAATGATCCACTTTGGGTGCCGTGAACTGGCCAATTTCCAACCCCCTTACTCTAGTGGAAGTTCTTTAATGATTACAAGGGGTTAGGACAGGGGTCGGCAACCTTTCAGAAGTGCTGTGCCGAGTCTTCATTTATTCGCTCTGATTTAAGGTTTCATGTGCCAGTAATACATTTTAGTGTTTTTAGAAGGTCTCTTTCTATAAGTCTATAATATAGAACTAAACTGTTGTATGTAAAGTAAATAAGGTTTTTAAAATGTTTAAGAAACTTCATTTAAAATGAAATTAAAATGCAGAGCCTCCAGACTGGTGGCCAGGACTGGGCAGTGTGAGTGTCACTGAAAATTAGCTCGTGTGCCGCCTTTGGCATGCATGCCATAGGTTGCCTACCTCTGGGTTAGGATCTCATCAGAAAGACGCTACTTCTGACAACGCACTGACCCACACTACTGTGCAAGGGCATCGGCTCAGCAGCCGCATAGAAGGAAAAGAGTCACTACCACGGCCACTTCCTGCAGCATCCAGAGTGGTTTCACTTCCAAAGTACTAACCCTGGGATTCAAATGTGCTGGCTGGAAGAAATACTTCTGTTGGAAGATGTCTGGCTGCCGCTCTCCACCCCAGAAGCAGCTGAATGTGAGGGGAGTTTTATGGCCCCAGGTTTCTGAAGTGCCTCGCGATAACAGCTATCTATGTTTAGTATATTAGCAGATGCGAGCTTGAACGGGAAACCTGAATTTGAAACCTCTCCCCTTCATTGATCTCTGGGGAAACATGGGATTTGGATCCAATATGGCCCAAACACGAATGATCAGTATTTAAACATTCCTCCAAATGGCCTCCAACCCAAACTCCTCAATCCTGTGCTAGCACAAGACCTAAAAAGAAACCCCTAGGGGAAAATTTACAATCTCCTTTCAGCTTTAAAAATCTAAGGTAGTAACGTGGGAGGATTTTTATGTAGAGGGCCAAATTCATCCCTGCTGTACCAAGGGATGCTTAGGGCCTGTTTGTTGTATCTTGACTGATTCTCTGTCACGTGCCATGTTTGGGTGGACAGGCATGCTGTTCCTTTAAGAGAGCAAGGACTCTGAGTCAGTACATTTAGCCTTGCCTTTATGCTGTGAAGAATCCGCCACTCTCCATCAGCACTGCTCTCCACTTCTTGTTAAAGTTGCAAACCAAAGCGGGGAGTTCGAAATGGGGTAGGAAGATTGAGGGGATGGCAGAGGGGGGGGGGGCAGTTGTGTCAGCGTGTTTAGCAGTGGAGAGCCTGCATTGCCTTGGTAGGATGTGATGGGAATTATGGGACCATTTAAACATCCTTGCTGGTAGAGAGCCCAAGCACTGAATGTGCTGCATGGACTGACCTATCCTGCCGCCCTGGTGATTGAGGGTCACCAGCAGGGCAGGGACACCTCTGCGTCAGTCTGCACAGTGACTATCACAATAGGATCTTGGTGCAAGACTAGGGATCTCAAGCACTGTGGGAACACCTGCATATTTTCACCTTTCACGCCTTTGTTATGTTTGACTGGCTTCACGTCCTGGTTGCTTTGCATCTGCTCTGAACCGGTTTTAGCCTTCTGCTCAAAATGCATGCCCGTTTAACGTCCTTTCCCTGCCACTGACAGAGGGGGCATGGCTGGTGATAGTGACAAAGTACCTCCAACCACAGGGAAAGCCAGCTGAGCTCGCTTCATACCACTGTTTCCTCTTAAAAAGGGACCATCACCAAAAGCTCTGCTATGTTTACAAACCAATTTCCTCATCTGTGTTGCTGATGGCGCCTTGGATCATGAGAATGGAGACCTATTTAAAAATCTATTTTTCACCATTGCTGCTGTGTACCAACTGGTCAGTTTCACATTTCATTTCCAGTTAGTTTCATTTCCTTTTTCTTATGCATAAACACAGTGGGATTCTGGCTACCTCTGGTACTTACCTTGTTCCTCATTGCTGCAGGATCTAGGTCTTGAATATTACTGAGCCTCAGCCCCCCCGTGAGGTGGGGCAATTGTTATACCCATTTTATAAGTAGGATACTGAGACACAGGGAGAGGAAATGAATCTGGAGTAAAGCAGGGAATTGGTTTATAGCCTGCCTTGACTCTTGTAATTTTTTATTCTGCCTGATATAACTGTGGCTGTTGTCCAGATCCATATACGGGTCAACTCCCTTCTTTTAAATTTGCTGAGATCCACTCTGTATATGGGCTCTGTGCACACTCAGTTTTCCCAAACCCTCTTTAATCTGTTTAGTTTGATTTCTTCACTGCCTGGATCATGTTACAGCAAAACCACAGATGAAAACATCAATAGATTAATCACCCTCCCCTCTGGGAATTCATCAAAGGAGCTACTGATACCTGGCAGTTGATGTTCAAAAGCATTCTGCCACACTGAGAAATAACTCCATGGGAGTTGTTTTGCTTCACTTGGTTGTTAGAGACCAAAGCTGGGCCAAGAAGGGATTAGGGTGAAGATTCGGGCTGGACTGAAGAATCAACATGCTCGGGTTTGCAACCTATGGCAAATAGATCTGGCCTGTTGGGCTTGGGAATGCTGGGCACTTGGCAGATCAACTAGCGCCTGGCACCCTTTCAAGCTAAAAATCCCAGCTGTCTCTTAATCCAAACTGTATCAAATCTGGTGCTTGGTCCAAACTGGAACCAAAACTGGAGAGGCAAGTTCTAAGATGGATTCATTTAGTCCCTAACCCTGCCACCGCACTCCTCCACTTCTGGAAAGATTGGTGTGTAGATCTTCAGGATCTGACCCTTCCTCGCATGCCCTGATGAGCGGAGAAATCGTTAGCAATGTTGACATGTAAACCACCAGCACGGGGTGCAGTTCACACCTCAGGGAGCCAGTGTGTCCGGCTATCTGCAAACGTCACTGCAGCGGTTACACTTGGCTCACATTGGCAGAGTGGGCTTCACCACTAGAGACTTAGCGTGTCAAGTACCAGCTGAGACTCTGGGGAACAGTAAAGGGGTCCAGCTGTGCCCCTCCCCGCCTCTGCTAGCCCCCCATTCACCCTGCATTTTGGAAATACTGCTGTATGGCAGCAGTGGCTCTTTGAAGAACACCTGCGGTGAGTCTTTTAAAGAAAACAGGCGTCGTGTGCAATGTGCTGGCGACCTGCGGCGAGGCCATTTGTTCTGTGTTTTCCTGAGGCCTGTGAACACTTCCTAGACAATGTTTCCTTACCCTCAATTCATCCATCTGTTACTTCCCCTTGCTGAGGTCTGTCAAGACAGGCCTTGGGGCGGGGGGGTCAAGCGCAAGCTCACTGATAAGTCATTCCACCCCCTCCTCCATCACAGCTCGGAACACGCAACCCCAGGCCAGTTGTACTGAGTGCTCAAAGGAAACTCTAGCCGGCTGTTTCCGACTGGATTCCCCTCACCCGCCATTCTCCTCTTACCGGAGCCGAGGTTGATGTGAGTAGGGTAGCAGCCATGTGGCTACGCTCAGCAGCCGGAGACGGGGGTCATTCTGTCACCAGGATGTGACCACAGTTGGCCTGTGGGCAGGGGTTATGGTCCCAGGTGTGGTCATGAGTCTTGGGCTGCTCTTGTGGGGAGGCAGTGAGGAATGAGAGGTGGAGGAGGATGGTAAACGTGGAATCAGTGGGTACGTCTACACCGGATAGAAAATCCGCTGTAGTGCCAAGCCTCAGAGCCCAGGTCAGTTGCAGGATGTGAGCTTCTGGGCTAAAAATAGCAGTGTAGCCATCCCGGCCTGAGCTCTGAAACCTGGAGGGGGGTCTTGGAGCCCAGGCTCCAGCCTAAGCCGTACGTCTACACTGCTGTTTTGTAGGCCTGCAGCCCCCTGAGCCCGAGTTTGAGACGCAGTGCCGTGGGATTTTTCTTTGCAGGATAGATGTGCCCAGAGAGTGGGGGAAAAGATGCATTAGGTTAGCAGTTCCCAAACTTGATTGGCTCATGTCCCACCTTCTGAAATAATGGATGGCTGAAGGGCAACATGCAAACGTCTCCTTTTAATGCCCGTTTTTTAGGCCTCCATAGGGATACCGAACTAGGGGTCCCTAAGGAAGGTATGTTTTGAATTGGGCTGGTGGAGATGGATCTGGAGGACCTGAGAAGAGAAGCAAGGTGGGCAGGGACAGGCGGGAGGGTTGGAGGACGTGAGGTTTAGGGCGAGTTGGGAATTTTTTCACCCCACTTTTTTTGGATTTGTCAAAACCAAAACTTTTTGCAGGAATGTGCCAGTTTCATGGAACCTTGCAGTGAGAGAGTTTCCTTGGGGCCAGGGTGGAGTTTCGGTCAAACCTCCACCCTAGCCTGCTAGCCAGCGCAGTCAGCTGGGATGTGGGCGAGCCAAGTTCAAGACCCTGCGCAGTGAATATTTATACATACCAAGTGGAACGGCTTTGACAGACGAGAATGAGAAAGGTCTACCCTAGAATCACCAATAGCCTGATCCAGGTCTCGCACACCCCAGTGATTTCTGTGGAGTCTGGCTGTTTGGGGTGGGGGGCTCCGGTTTGTGCCGATGGAGAACGGGAAAGTTTTTTGAAGTCCCAAAAGTATTGTGATTGGGGAAAACAATTTCCTCTCCCCCTGATCTAATGAGGGCTGGGTCTCGCTGGAAAGCAGAGGGCTCTGGGGGCCATGTGTGTTTGTGTTGTGCAGTGGGGCCAGGAGGGCTCAGGGAAGGGGTTGAGAGGTGGGGAGTTTAGGTTAGAAGGGGGCAGCTTCAGCTCCAATTCACTCTCATTCCAGGGCTGTAGGTTCTTGGTTCCCTCAGAGCCAGGGAGCCCTGGCCATCCCACCGTGGCCCCTGGCCTCTCGGGAACGGCTTTCCCACAGGTCTCCTGCCCTGGGCTCACAACTCCTTCCTCTTGGCCAAGGGATTCCCTGTCTCTGCTTTATAGTGATGCAGATGGGCTTCTCCAGTCCAGCGCTCTCCTGAACCCATTGTTCTCCACCCCAAGGTGCACTCTCAAGGGCCTCCCAGGAGGACAAACTGCTGGGTTTTGTCCTGTTCCGGAGGCAGCTCCCAGATTAACACCTGTCCCCATTCCTCATCTCGTCTGCTGTTCCCTTGAGCACCCGTGTCCTTAAATGGGCCGTGCTATGGAATGGGGTTAGCTGGCCCCAGGCCCCACACACCCTTTGAAGGGGAACAGAGCATCTTGTGCCAGTGCACGGCTGCATTTGGGAAGCCCTGCATTAGCTCATCCCTCCCCGGTCCCAGCGCAGGATTGGCCCTTCCAGATGGTTCGCCCTCCCTGTGCGGCCTGGTTCCAAATGCTCCGACGATCATTATCGTGCCTGGGCTGTCCAAGCTGCTGCCAAAGAGCTGGTCCCTGCCCCAAGGACCTTGCAATCGAAGGAGACGCTGAGAGCCACCAGGTGGATATGGGTAGATGTGAGAAGGACCCAGAGACAGGGGCATGATGGCCGTCGAGCACGCTGCTTCCCTCACCGTTGTCTAGCTTGTGGTAGGCAGCAGGGGAGAGGAGAGTTTTAGTCTGCGTGGTGAGGTTTCCGCCCGTCCCTTTTGGGCAGTGGTTCTCAGCCTGGGGCCACAGGTGGCCCGATTAGCACACAGCTGTCACCCAGCTGTGTGCTAAAAAAAATATTCAAAATTTGCCACTGTGATCTGGAAGCAGGTGCCAGTGTCTGGCAGCCTGCTGGAGTGCTCCTGCCAGCAGGGGGCGGGGTGTGGGAGAGTGGGTTTCTGGGCAGGTATGTGGGGAAGGGGGATGCTCTGGGCAGTGACGGGGTGGGGGCAGTGGGTAGTAGGGGTTTGTGGGGGTTCTACAGTACCCCCAGGTTTTAGGCTGCCTGGCCCCACGTGGTGGGATTTGGGATCCGGCTGCCAGGCCCCACGCCTAGGCCTCTGCTCCTGGCCCCGTTTGGTGGAGGGGTCGCTGGGTGCTGGGCATAGGGGACGGTGGGGGGCTTTGCTGTGGTTCTCAACCTGCAGCCCATGTAACATTGTGGGTTGCATATGCGCCCCACAGCGACAGAGGCTGAGAAGCACTGCTTTGGGGGTGCTAGGTCACAGTGGGGGGATATGTGCCCATGCCAGATTTCATCCTTAGCTACACTTCCTCTCCTGCTGTGGCATTCACCCCTCCGGGACATGTCCAGCTTTGGTCCGTGCTCGGCCGCACCCAGCGTGCTTTGATCTTCCAAGCAGGCCTCCCGAATCAGCCCTCCCCTGCCGCAGATCTCATCTAGCTTTGCTTTGACTGCCCCCTCTTGCCCGGCTGCGGGTTTCCGGCCCAAGCAGGGGAAGCAGAGCCGCGTTTGGCAGGGAGCGGCGCGTACGGACGGGAATGTCTTGGCAGGACGGGATTTCTGTTAGCAAACCAGATGTTTTAGCAACAGTTGATACTGCAGCGGGCCTGGCCCCAGCCCTCAACTGGCCCGACGCAGCGATGCAAAGCACGTGGTTTCAAATAGCAGGGCGTGTGCCCCCCCTCCAGCCCCCACCTCACCCTTGTCCCATCCTCTGCTCCCCCCTTCCCCAAGCCTCCCTCCCGTACACTGGTGGAAGTCTAAGGAGCTAGTTAAAATGTCATTCCCCCCCCGAGACCAGAGCTGTCCCCTCCAGCAGGGGGCGGTAGGGACAGATAGACCCCCCCCCTCGCGCGGACACAGAGCAGGGCTGTCCCCTCCAGCAGGGGGCGGTAGGGACAGATAGACAGACCCGCCCCCTCGCGCGCACACAGAGCAGGGCTGTCCCCTCCAGCAGGGGGCGGTAGGGACAGATAGACAGACCCCCCTCCCCCTTGCGTGCACACACAGCAGGGCTGTCCCCTCCAGCAGGGGGCTGTAGGGACAGATAGACACCCCCCCTCACGTGCACACAGAGCAGGGCTCAGACGATTGTAGACACAGACCCCCCTCCACAGGGGGCTAGGGAACGACTTGCACGCACACAGAGCAGGGCTGTCCCCTCCAGCAGGGGGCGGTAGGGACAGCCACACGTGCTCATGCCCCCACCTGCTGCTTGGAGGAAGCTATTCCTGGTGTCACATTACAGCCGAGTTGCACCAGCCAAGCCCATGGAAGTGACCAAAGTGTCGCTCCCTCCTGCGGCGGGTGAGGACAGGAGGTAAATAAGGCTAATAAGCTGGCGGGGGCAGGGGCTACGCAGCACAGTGCCATCATGCCAGGGCCTGGGCATAGAGGGATGGTGCCTGAGGTGTGCGTGTGATCCCAGTGCCCTTCAGTGATGAGCCTCCCCCCACAACACTCTGCTAGGGGACTGGGTCTCCAATCGCCCAAGCACCGGGAACTTGATGGGGCTTGTCTTTGCAAGAGGATTAACCCCCTCCTGTCCACACATCACATGCTATGCCCGGGCTAGCCGGCCCCGTGGAGGTGGGTGCTGCTTTCACTGAGGCTGCTGACCAAAGAAATGGTGGAAGGGGCTTCCCCCCTGCTGAAGAGGGGTTTGGGCTGGGCCAGCATTCCCAGTTCAATCAGCTGGACGTGTCCCATGCTCAGAGCAGCGGGGGAATCAAGCCATGGGCCTCAAAGCTGCAGCGGGTCCCGTGTGCAATCATCCTCCGCCCATCTAGCTCCCACGCCAGCCTCCAAGCGCCCCCTCCAGTCTGTGCATCTCCCTGAAAGCCAATCCATTGGACAAGGGGGACGGGCCAGCGGTTTCACGTAGCACTCTGGGGATGCCAGAGCCTGCCAGCTGGCCACTGGGGCTGATCCAGATCTGGGTGGGAGGCAAACAATCCCCCTATGCCCAGCACCACTGTATGCAGCTATTTGTCACTCCTGCAAGGCCGCCTCACTGCCCGGCTCCTCTTTCATAACTCTGATGGCTCCCAAAGGGAAGCTGACCATCCGTCCATTTATTTTCTGGTCTGTAACCGTCTGGGGAGAGCCCACGCTCCCCTCCCTGCTGCACAGGGTAGCCAAGCTGTGTCTTCCCCCGGCCCGTAACTCCACGCCCCTCTCCCAGTTGAGATGTGAGTTGTCGTGAGTGGTTCAGGGAGGCAGGAGCCTAGCGTGTCCGAGCGGAATTATATGCCTGAGTCCCACCAGGGTAAATCTGGAGTGACTCCTCCTGGTCTAGTTACACCAGTATCACAGAGCTGAATTTGGCCCCGGGATAGCGATTTGAGGAGCAGGAGGAGGCAGGGTGTGGCTGCCCTTTGGGATTGTGGGAGAAAGGGCTTGAACTCACTAGGCCCAGGCCAGTGCTAAGAGCCATTCCTTAGTTGATCTCTGAGCCCCCATCCAAAAGTACCTCCAAAGGCCCAGTTGTCTGTTACCCCAGCCCCACCATAAGGGTAGGAATGGTGGGGGGAGGATGGCTCTATGATCCTCTTGCACTTGCGGTGTTCTCAGATCCTCCAGGGTAGGTTAGAGCAGCCTTTGAGCTGCTCTAAGTTCTGCTCTGGGGTGTGATAAGAACCACTACAACACTCCCCTTCCCAGCCCCCTCTTTCAGGGAGACCGCTCCAGTGTCAAAGCAGACTGCACTTGTCCAGGTGGGGCTCATGTAGCCACCACTGCCAGGGAGGGCAGAGGAGGTGGTGATTTGTAGGAACCTGAGGGGGCTGGCAAGGCTTCTGGGGGGTTGCCAGTTCCAACAGGCTGGGCCTGTCTCCGTACTATCCTGCCAGCTCTGCTGGGGCTGGAGCGGCCGAATTGCCTGTGGATTCGAGAGGAGCGGGCGGAGATAGATTTAGCTGCTCTGTGTATCTATGGCTCCCATGCCCCTCATATCTAAGTGCCTCCCAGCCTATGATGTATTTGTCCTTCCCCCGACATCCCAAACAGCCCTGTGAGGTAGGGCTATGCTGTTATCCCCTTTGTAGAGATGGGAAAGTGAGGCACAGCAGGAATAAGTGACTTTCGGTGGGCCAACTCTGTCAGTATGCTCTCAGGGGCAGGGAGTGTCCTTGTGCCTTGCACGGCACGGAGGATACCCTCGACGGGGGTTTGATGTGAGGGCCGCCCCTCCTCATGCTCACCCTGTCTGGACAGCCACGTAGCCCTGCTCATGCCGAGGTGAGCAAGAGGAGGAGTGGGGCCCAGTGCACGGTAGTAGAGGTGGCCAGGAGGGGGGTCTATGGGCCCCCACAAGGTTGGCACATTGTCAATCCATTCCCTCCACTGGAGGCTTTGGTGGCACCTCTGTCTCTTCTGTTCTCTGCCTGGGGCACATCCCAGCCTAGCACTCTGAGGCCTGTAATGCTTTGCTGTAATTCCAGAGTGTGGGGGGTGGGTCTCTTGGCGAGCGTCCTCGGGGAGACGCCGGGGAATAGGCTGACCCGTGTGCCCTTTGTCTCCCCACCCAGGCCTGCCTGCGAGCCATTGATGTCAAGATCCTGCAGCAGCTGGTGGTGGTGAATGAGGGCATCGAGGCCGTGAAGTGGCTCCTGGAGGAGAAGGGGACCCTGACCAGCCACTGCAGCAGCTTGGCCAGTAGCCAGTACAGCTTGGTGGAGAGCCAGGAGACCTCGCGCCGGGGCAGCTGGACCAGCCTGCAGGACCCCGGTGAGAAGCTGGACAGCATCTCCATCGGCAGCTACCTGGACACGCTGGCTGACGAGATGGACGAGTACAGCCATGGTGCCATGGAGCCCGTCCTGTCCTCCACGCCGGGCAGACCGGGCATCGCACCGGCCAGGCTGGAGCAGGACTGGTCCAGGAGCAACCCAGACAGGGGCCTGCCCAGTAAGCCAGGCAGCCCGCAGGACAAATGCAAAGCGGACCAGGAGTGGCTCCGGATGGACCATTCCTCGGCCCGGCCTGCCCATGAGCAGAGCACCAGGGATCCAGCCAGAGTAGTGAAGCAGCCCGCTGGCCCTCAGCAGCCCCAGGTGGCCAACGGCTTCCTGGGCAGACAGGCTCCTGCTTTGGAAGACAGTAAAGAGGCCCAGGGGGAGAGGCTGAGCAAGGGCAGCCCGGCCCGGACGGCCTGGAGGAACGGCCAAGTCAACTTTGAGCCCTGCAAGCTCAATGGCAAACTCCCCCTGGAGTACGACGCCCACTGGCGCTGGGTGCAGTCGCAGGACGACGTGACGTTCTTGTAGCCCCTGGAACTCGGCTTGCGAGGGGCTGCATGAAATCCCCCTCGCCCTCCCGTCCGCCCGATCCTCTCCCAGATGAGCACTCAGCATATGGAGCGGGAGACCAAACTGGCTGCATTGGGCTTCCTTGAAATTCCCCATGAGCATCAGTGGGAACAACCTGCGGAACGCTCCATGCCACCCCCTTTGCAACCTCACGTTTCCCTCGGGGTCGGTGTGGGACCTGTGCAATGCCAGACAGTGGCGCTGCACAGTAGGAATCTGGACTTCTCCTGAACAGCGAGGTCTCAGAGAGGGGTGATCACACTAGGCAGGTAACAGGAGGAGCAAGGCTGCAGCTCCCATAAAGGCACTTTGGGCTTTCCCCCCTTTTATTAGTGCAGGCGATAGTGCAGGATGGAGAGCACTTCTCCGCTGGTTCGATCCTGCAGTCAGCCGTCACCCTGGGCTCCAGGAGGGGAGGGTGGTGGAGTGATTAGAGCGTGGGTCTATTCCTGGCTTAGCCCCATAACTTTGCTGTGCCTCAGTTTACCCTTCTGCAAAATGGGGCCGATATGCTACCTACCTCGCCAGAGTGGGTGTTTATTGACCTGCCAGTAGTGCTGCACAGGAGGCAGATGGAGACCCGGCCCGGGGAGTGCGGAGGCCTGATCGAACAGAGCCTGTTGGAGCGCGACATGTTAGCACTTGGGGCATCGCCGCCTTTGCCACGGCTGGGACTGGGATGTTGTGGACTAGGGCGTGACTAGGATCAGGCCAGAACAGCGGAGTGGTTGTAGAGAGCAAACCCCTTGTTTCCCCAACGCACCTGGGTTGTTTCTAGAGCCTCTACGCTTTCCTTTTCTACGCCTGCTGCCCCACCCTGCTCCTATCCTCACCCCCCAAACCAGGTGTGGGGGCTGGGGTGGCCTATAGGGCCCCCAAAAGCCACCGTTGCGGTCAGGTGGGGATTGTCCCAGGGCAGGCACTGTGGGGAACAAGCGTAGGGCTTCCCTCTGAGGACGCTGCTGCGAGCCTGGAGCAGGGGCATGCTGGGAGTGGGGCTCAGAGTGGAGTTTGGGGGTGGATTGTAGGCAGTGCTGCAGGCCATGGGGGAGCAGGGGAGGCTGCTGTAATTAGACAGGCCCCCAGGGCTGCCTGTGTTATAGGGGCCCTAGAGCAGCCCAGGATACTAATGCAGCCCGGCACATTGGGCTGCATTAGTAGGAGCATTGCCAGCAGATTGAGGGACGTGATCATTCCCCTCTATTCGGCACTGGTGAGGTCTCATCTGGAGAACTGGGTCCAGTTTTGGGCCCCCCACTACAAGAAGGATGTGGAAAAACTGGAAAGAGTCCAGTGGAAGGCAACAAAAATGATTAGGGGGCTGGAGAACGTGACTTATGAGGAGAGGCTGAGGGAACTGGGATTGTTCAGTCTGCAGAAGAGAGGAATGGGGGGATTTGATAGCTGCTTTCAACTACCTGAAAGGGGGTTCTAAACAGGAGGGAGCTCGGCTGTTCTCAGTGGTACCAGATGACAGAACAAGGAGTAATGGTCTCAAGTTGGAGTGGGGGAGGTTTAAGTTGGATAGTAGGAAAAACTTTTTCACTAGAAGGGTGGTGAAGCACTGGAATGAGTTACCTAGGGAGGTGGTGGAATCTCCTTCCTTAGAGATTTTTAAGGTCAGGCTTGACAAAGCCCTGGCTGGGATGATTTAGTCGGGGATTGGTCCTGCTTTGAGCAGAGGGTTGGACTAGATGACCTCCTGAGGTCCCTTCCAACCCTGATAGTCTATGATCAGGAGTGCAAAGGTCGCTCTAAAGTATCCAGAACACCCTTCTGAGCGGCAGGTTCTGGGCAGCACCTTTTGGCAGAGCACAGATCCCCCCTGGTGCGTATCGGGTCAGATCAAATTTATAACTGCCCAGCCCCCAACCTTGCCCAGGGATCTGTAAGTCCAGTTTCCCCTCCCCTCCAGTCTGTCTGGCTCAGCCGAGTTGTACTGCAGACGTAAGCAGGTGCAATTAAGGTGTTTTCCCTGGCACACCTGGAGGTAAAGACTGTGCAGGTGGACTGCAGCGAGATGATGCATGAGCCAGAATGGAATCCAGCTCATTCTTCCCGAGCTGAGGTGGGTTTGTTCCAAGGCTGAAAACAGAAAAGTGATTAAAATCAACCAGGGGGAATCTGAAGCCATTCAAGGAGCTGACTTGTGCCATTTTTTAAGTGGGCACTTGGCAGCTTAAATTCCATCGGAATTGCATTTTAAACCAGTTCTCTTTACGCTTCCAAACGCCTCTCCATGTTGGGTAGAAGTTGAGCCTGGCCATTGGCCGACCTACAGCTTTCCATTCCATCTTGAGATGCAGACCTGCCTCAACTATAACCCAGGGTGGAGAACCAGGAGTTGGGGGCCTGGCAGCCTATCACCTGCGAGGCAAAGGAGATGATAGTTTAAAGGAGACAGGAGCCGTCTAATCTCCCGAAGGTCTCTCTTTGTGACTCTTTCAAGCCTAACCCAACCATTGCGACTCCCCTCTGGTGCAGACTGGCACCGAACACCACATCAATCAGAGAAGCAGGAAAATCCGCTGCCCAGGTGTACCCGCTCTTTGTCCTTCTCTTTCTGTGCTGAGCGTGGCTTGGCTTGGGAGGGTCATCCCAGTGGTCTGAATCCCAGTCCAGAAGAACCCTGCAGCCTCATTCTCTTCCCTGCTGCTGCTGCAATTCCAGAGCACTTCCACGGGAGTCAGTGTAAACACAGGTGTGCTGGAACTGGTTTGAAGTGGTTTCCATTATATACAGGGTTGACAGTTTGGTTCAATAGCTCTCAGCACCCCCTGCAAGCGTAAGGGGCAGGGGAATCCCGGCACCATAAATTTCAGCACCTGGAGCAAAAGCAAAAGCGGGTTCTGACGTAGCATTTTCCCTTCCTTGGCCCAGGTAAGGGCAGGGGGGTTGATGAATGCACTTGGGACCTGCTTATGCTCAGCCCATGAATCTGTGCAAGCAGTGGCTGCCTGCTGTCCTTGTACCCCAGAAGCAGATAAAGTGGCAGTGCCCATGTTGCACCTGGACTGCCAGGTTCCTAAGGTGCTCAGCCCAGGATGGCACTACCTGATGATTGGGAATTCTCACTCCTCTTCCATTGAGCTCTACAGGATGTAGTGGGTGCGACTTTGCTATCGCTCGCAACATTCATTCTCTACCGAACCCTGACGTTCATTTGTGGTGGTTTGGGGGTTTTTTGTGTGTGGTTTAAAAAAATGCATCTTTCCCGTGCAGCTGATCTGCATCTCGCTTATTTCCTGGATCGTACCTTGACTGGCCAAAAGCAGAACAAAACTGAAATTCACAGGAGAGGGATGGGTAACCAAAAGGCTGCCTTGGTCTCGGGAAACCACAGTGACAAAACCCTGCAGTCCTGAAGCCTTCTGTCTCGCATGCACGGGACCAGGGCTGTGGCAGAGAAAAGGCTGACTCCATAATGAACCATCCCAAGAGGCTGCTGCCTGTTTCTGCCCTTCCCAGCCTCTCCTGGTTTGCTGCCATCCACAAAGGTGTACACACAGCTACCTTCATTTCCCATCTAACCAGCTAAGCACCTGAAAGCAGTGGCTGCCTATTGCCGGGGAAGGGGGCACCCTGCTTTATTTATCGATGTTGTGCCAACTAACTCTTCCTTTGTCATGTTGCATGTCAGAACATGGGCAACTCTGCTCTGCCAACTGGGTAGCTAGCTGGTCCCCCGGGGGATGGAGGAAACACAGGTCAGGATGCGCTCCTGGAGCAGGGTTGGCCGATGCTGTTAATAAAACCACTCTCAATGTGAATAGCCTGCTTAATAAACAATAACCCTTCTAAACCAGACACACAACATGGCTTGCTTTTCTTCATCCCCTCCCCAGCAAAGGGGGAGATTTCGATCCAGGACGTTGAGCAGCAGAAATTCCTAATGCAGCAGCCAGGTTACAGATGGCATAGCAGCAGGGCCGGACTGCTGGTGCGTCATTCTAGCCTCTGCATGATATGCACCCTCCCTTAGCTATGCTTACCTCCAGTGTGTAGGTATTTACACTGTGCTCATCACCCTAATGACAGAACAGAGAAGTAAAAACCACTGGCGGTAACTTTTCCTTTCACTGCACTCTGACATGCAAGTCGAGCTGGGTCCAGACTGGTAACAACGTGTGTATTAGGTTACAGTGGGGGAGCCTCTGGTTTTGGGGGAACTCCCATTTGCCCCTAAATAACCAGGAAACTACATGATCGTTGACTGGAGTTGATTTATTGGAAGGCATTCCGGCCGTTTCTAGTAGGAACGGTGAATGGAAATTCCAGTTTGCGGAAGATGCTGAGATTTCCAAATCTGGCTTTGCTCCAGTGCAACGTCCAACATTTGGAAATTCTTGGCAAAGGAAACTTCTGAAAAAAGCTAATTTGGGATAGGTCAGACGGTTTTGGTTTTGGCACAATCAAAACATTTTGTTTTGATTTAAAACTTTGGGAAGTGTTCTAGTAGAACACATCGCACCAAATAAAAGAATTTGAAACAAAAAGCCAGTTTGAAAAGAAAACGGGTAAACATTTTTGTTCTGGAAATGGCAAAATGGGATGTCTCAACATTGTCAAAACCTTTGCCCCCTATTTCCCCCCTCCGAATTGAACTTTCAGCAAAATCGTGTCAGTTTCGCAAAGCGATTCCGTTTCAACAAGATCACCCCCCCCCCACGTTTTTCCAAGCAGCTCGTGTTTCTAGTTTTGAAATGGTGATTGGAAAAATGAATTTAATTCTAGCCCTCTGTCCGCGGGCAAATTGAAGAGTCGAGAGGAATGTTAGCGGTGTTATTTGCCCCACAAGCAGATTAGCATTTTGCTATCTCTTAGGTAATCAGCCCCCTTGGGAGCTTTTAGAAAATGGGTTCCTTTGGGTTGCTCTTGTGATGTGGAGAGTTGGTGGCGAGGGCTGTAGGGAGAAAGAGCAAAGAGGGGAAGGATGGGTCTGGTGGTTAGAGCACTAGACTAGTCCATTGGAGATCTGAGGATCTGGGCCGTAGTCTCTCTGTGCCTCAGTTTCCCATCTATAAAATGTGGATAACAGCACTGCCCTACCCCCCAGTGGTGTCCTGACAGGCATTAAAAGATTGTGAAGTGCTCAGATACTAACAGGATCTGGTTAAGAGAGTCCTAACTATTGGAGAAGGCTTGGTAGAGCCCTTGGAAGATGGGACAAATCAGAACGCTGGTGGTTTTCCTACGGTAACTCTATTGCTCTGAGAACAGAGCCAGGGGTCGTGGCTCTCTAAAGCAACGATCCCCCTAACCTCGTTCTGCCCAGAAGCATTTCTAGACTAAGGAGAAAGCAGAGGACATAGCCAGTGGCGGCGCCAGGCACCAGCGCTCCAAGCCTGAGGTGGTAAGCCACGGGGTGGGGCAGTCAGGCAGCCTTTGATGGCTTGCCTGCGGGAGGTCTGCTGGTCCCGCAAATTTGGTGGCAATTCGGTGGCGGGTATGTCAAAGGCGCAGGACTGATGGACCTCCCACAGGCATGCCACCGAATCCGCGGGACCGGGCACCTCCCGCAGGCAAGCCGTCGAAGGCAGCCTGCCTGCCGTGCTTGGGGCAGCAAAAACGTTAGAGCTGCCCCTGGACATAACTAATGGAGAGAACCCCTTTTTGTGGGGTTATCCGACAGATTTGTACTCTCTGTTTGAGTTCGGAAGGAGTGGGGTGGGTTTCTTTCCAGTCACAAGAGCAGTTGCTCATAAAAACACACTGTTCCAAGGAAAATGCAAACCATATTCTCCAAGAACACATTCCAGTCTTAACTTGCATTACGCCTCCCTGCTTTTAAAGCGAGCGTTTGCAGATGGCAATGCAGAAGTCAAGGCTAGTGGAGTTATGAAGGATTTTCTATTTTCCTCCCAATGAAAAACCCATAGACGGTCCAAAAATTAAATGGAGGAAGGGGGATTGTAAATTGGTAACAGCCAAGGGAGCCTTTAACCTCATTCACTGATTCTACACCAGGCCATGGCGCTGGTGACTGATGAGAGGCAGGATGATCCAGTGGTCAGGGTATCAGCCAGTGAGGGAGATGGATTCTACTTACTGCTGTGTCACAGTCTTCCTGGGCGACCTTGGGTGAGTCACTTAGTGTCTCTTGCCTCAATTCTCCATCTGTAAAATGGGGAGCGCACCACTGCCGTGCCTCCAAATTGCGAAGCTCCCAGAGACTGGTCATGGGAGGCCAGAGAAGTACTTGTGATGAGACTGTTGTTATGGCCTCTGCCATGGTGGTGTATCTGACAGTCATTACGATCTAACAGCTGTTTGGTGCCCCTTTAAAAAGCCACCTGGCTGCTGGAAAGAGATGGAGGTTTGGGAACAAGAGGAACTCAATGTTCTTCAGGGGAGCTCACCCTGCAGGCCAGGAGTTCGCCGCCAGGGGAAGCAGAATATGAAAAGACCAGGGCTATGTGGGAAATTATTTGATGGGAGAAATACTAGAAGCTTGTCTTCATCTTGGAATAAACGACAGCCCAAGCGGGCATCTGAAATAAACGGCAGCCCAAGCGGGCATTTTTATTTGCCAGCATCCCCTAGTTTAGAGGAGGCCGATAGCCAGGCAGTCAGTTGGCACCTGGACTCCGATTAGCTTTTGTCCCGGGCCCTGCCTGCCAGAGCATGGTGCCACCCAAGCAGAATGGCGGTGCCACTCGATTGGATTCATCTAAGTATTTGTGTCCGTTTTCTTTTTAAAATCCGAGCGCACTATTCCCACAGAGCCCAGAGCGGCGCTGGAGGGGAATCTACTTGGATGAAATAAAACCCAACGTTCCCCCTGAGCATTTTTTTTTCTCGAGGCCGGAAACATTCCAGTTTCCTTTCCCACCCTCCCAATAACTGATCTCGTCCCCTACATTTCAGCCCTTCCCTCTGGAGCGGATGCTCTGAAATCCCACCGGAGAGGCTCTTCTCATGCTATTTCTGTCCTAGCCGGAAGGTCCAGAATTATCTTCCTGCATAAGATCTGCAGAACCCTTCCCCCCACCCCCCTCAAGCCTGCTAGTTGAGAGAAACATCTGGAAGTTAGGGTGCGTGTCTCCGCTGAATGGCTGACTGTCTCAGGTTCATCCATGGCTAACTGAAATGGCCTGAAGGTTGCTGGGACAGGGATCCTCAGCAGGGGATAAGGAGCTAACTGCGCCCAGGTGAAACTTCCCTAGCTTGGAAGGTAGGCTCCTGGTGAGCACTTGATGCTTTTGTGTGTGTCACTGACCGCTAACCAGAGAAAACATCTCATCTGCCCTGTGGTGTCATTCAAAATAGGTGTTTAACCCCTCCCAATTCAATCCTGTAATGGAACAATCACTCTTAGCTCAATCTCTTTAGCCCAAGGAATTCAGAACCTTTTGGAAGTGGAAACCTGGCCTCCTTTTCCTCCCAATGCATTGTTCAGTCTGCCCCAAACTTTCCAAGAACACACTAATTAGGGCCGAGATGCAACCTGGGGGCATTTCAAGCAGAGCAGGTTCTTTCTGGGGGCATTTACAGGGGGATCAAAATCAGGCGAATAATGGAAACTGGCTTCGACTTTTACTATACATAGTGTCTCTAAATCAGTGCTTAACTTGTAATGAAAGACGTGCCAGGGCTCAAGCAATTTTTTTACAGTCATAACTGACATGGCAAGTCTAGAAGTGCCGGGGCTATGAACTGCCAAGCCCAGAGGTGCCAGGGCTCAAATTAAGCACTGCTCTACATGCTCTCAGAATAGTAGTTGGTCCATCGCTGTGCTGTCTGTCTAAACCAGAGCCAGATTCTGCTAAGTGTAAATATCTGGGCAGGATTTGGCCTTTAGCTTGATCGCTCCCGTCCACGGTGTGGTGATCATAATAATACTAGGCTAATCAAAAAGTGATAAAGCCTTCAAATGAGTCACTAAACCCCCATGGGGAATCTCTCCTTATATTCCCCTTGTGCATTTCACTTCCCAGCCATGTAAAAAGATTTGTCACATCTGTAGTGCAGCCATTTAAGCAATTCATTCACTGATCAGCTACTTGCTTGGAGGCCTTTGCCTTGTTTCCGCCCACGCAGCACTGGGAGGGGGCCAGTGTGAAACAGAATCCCAGCTCAGTAACAGCGAACCAGGCCAAAGTCTGGATGGGGAGACCAGCCCGGCCTCCTTCCCCCGCACAGGGATCCAGCCCCTTTCTTAAACAGCTGCGGCATTCCCTCGCCTCGCCTGGAAAGTGTTCTCATGACCTCGCTGGGAGGGGGAGGGCACATCCCTCAAGGGGGTGTACGGATGCCATGCGGGCTGCCGATGCAGCAAATTATAGGGTGAAGCCCCCTCCTTCCATCCGTCCACCCTCTCCCCACACCCCCCGGCCCCGGCTCCCGGCACACAGTTGGAACATTATGTAAACGTTCGGCCGCGCCAGAGTCTGGGAACGTTGCAAGCAGCAGTGGCCAAGCATGGCAGCAGGAAGCAGCTGGGGCTCACCCAACATACCTGGCGTGGTTGAAATAGCTCCTGGCGAGGCCATGGCAAATGTGCAGCGCTCACTGCGCGCCTGGCATTGGGGATCCAAGGGACACGCAGGTGGGAGCTGATGGCGGGGGGAGCTGGGAGGTGGCGGGATGTGGTAGAAACCCTCCCCCCCTCCCAAGTTGGGGCTGGAGAGCGATGCCCCAGAGAGGTATGAGCTGGGGGCACTTTCCCACCATGCGGGTCAGCATGTCCCCCGTTAGTTCGTGTAGAGCTGGGCCTGAACCAGGCCCCTGGCACTGAACAGGTACCTGCGTGCCAATGTCATTGGCCAAATGCTGGCTATGGGCAGCGCTGGGGGAGGAAGAGGGGGAGGGCTGGGCAAGCCGGGTGCTGCTGAAGGTCAGGGCTGAGGGGGCAGGGCTGGGATGGGTACAGGCATGGGGTGGGCCAGACCTAGATTTGTGACAAATGCTGCAAGTCGGGACCAACATGCATTGGCAGAGATGAGTGTGGGGAGCTCAAGGCTGGGAAAGAAGTATGTGTGGGGGAGCTCTGGGTCAGGATTGAGGGGCATTGGCTGATTTGTGTGTGGGGAGCCTAGGGCTGGGCTAGCAGGAGGCTGTGGGTCAGGATTGAGGGATGTCGGCTGAGCGGTGTGGGGAGGCCAGGGCTGGGCTAGCAGGGGGTTGTGGGTAAGGAGTGAGGGGTTTCAGCTGAGCTGTGTGGGGAGCCCAGGGCTGGGCTAGCACGGGCTGTGAGTCAGGACTGAGGGGCATTGGATGATCTGTGTGTGGGGAGCCAAGGGCTGGGCTAGGGGGGGTGAGGGGGTGGGTCATGATTGAGGGGTGTCAGCTGACCTGTGTGTGGGGAGCCCAGGGCTGGGCTAGCCGGGGGGTGGGGTGGGTCATGATTGAGGGGTGTCAGCTGACCTGTGTGTGAGGAGCCCAGGGCTGGGCTAGCAGGGGTTGTGGGGTCAAGGATTTTGAGTGGTTTTTCAGCTGAGCTCTGTGCGGGAGCTCCAGGGCTGGGCAGGAGAGCGGGATCTGTGGGTCAGGTTGGACGGCTGTCAGCTGAGCTGTCGTTGTGGGCGAGCAGGGCTGGGCTAGCAGGGGCTGTGGTCAGGATTTGAGGGGTGTCGGCTGAGCTGTGTGTGCAGGGGAGACACCAGAGGGCTAGACTAAGCATGGGGGCTGTGGGTCAGGGTTGAGGGGTGTCAGCTGAGCTCTGTGGGGAGCCCAGGGCTGGGCTTGCAGGGGGCTGTGGGTCAGGGTTGAGGGGTGTCGGCTGAGCTCTGTGGGGAGGCCAGGGCTGGGCTTGCAGGGGGCTGTGGGTCAGGACTGAGATTCACTGGCTGAGCTGCCTGGGGGCTCAGGATCACCATAATCCAGTCCCAGGGGGCTGTGGGTCAGGACTGAGATTCACTGGCTGAGCTGCCTGGGGGCTCAGGATCACCATAATCCAGTCCCAGGAGTCCAAACTATCCCATGCAGGGGGCACTTTGCCACCTTGCCACGAATTCACACAGTAACGTAACTTACCTGCAAAATCCCCAGTCCCCTTCCCCACCCCGTGCCCCACTGGTTTGTCCTCAGCTCCCCACCCCCCAACCCCCGGAGCAATGGGCAGGGACCACTCAGCATCTGAGTTCACTAGCGATAAAGGCTCGTCCCAGCTCTGCTCGGAGGGGTACCCGCCTCTGGGTACCCGGCAGAGGGTACCCAGAGGCGGCATTTCAAGTTGCTGACAGCTGCTCTTTGAACCCGCCCCAGAGCGAAGCCCCCCCACAGGAGTGACATCGGCGCCAGCCGCCCAGGAGAGCGCCGGGCATCACCATGGAAACAGAACAAGGTGGCACTTGAAAACTGGTATCACCCCCGCAGATGGGTTTGCCGTCAACCCCAGGATACAGGCAGAGGAGACGTGCGATGCCCGGCTTGCCGGGCCTTTTCGCCCCTAAAAACCTCTTCCCTCCCACGGGGCCTAATGAGGACTAATTTGCATAAATATGTTGATTAGGCAAATCACTCGGGCTGGGTGTGTGTGTGTACAAGGGGCTATTGTCTGGGGTTCTTAGCGGAGGGGCGTATTTGCAAGCAGGTCTCTTCAGGGAGAGATGGGCTGCAAGGGTGCATGGGGGTCATTAGCCCAGCCACTGCACAGACCTGGCCTTGTCTCTGACTAATTGGATGAACAGGAATTGCCATTGAGCAGGAGAAAGGCAGAGGCCAGAATGCTAAATCCACGCCGGTCGGCCTCCCACCACAAACCGGCTTGGCCTGGCCAGCCCCCCACACGCTGCATTCCATGTGTCTACCCCACCAACACGCATACCCAGATCTGGGCCCCCTCTGCACCCAGCCAACAGAGGCTGTGGCGTCGGGGTAGAGGAAACCGTGCTAGCTGGCGTGGTGCCGGGGGGGCATGGGTGCAAATGGGAACAACACCCTGATGCCCCCACCCTGGTGCTGACTAGGCCTGACCAGGGGCCTAGCCCCTCCTTGGTGCTCAGGGTGAGCGCAGCTGGGAGCTCCCGGGTCTGCACACCAAGACAGTCCGATGTGGACTTTGGGGAAGAAAGCCTGTATTCCTATCCCCGTCCATACAGGTGAGACCTGAGGCAAACCCTTGGGCCAGAATCCCAGATGCAGGTTCTGAGCCAAATTTTCTCTGATCTCGCTCAACGATGGGCCAAATCAAACATGCTCGAATGCTGGAGAAGTAGGGATTCAGATCTGGGTTTTGAACCCTCAAATCAAGGATTGTTACAATTAAAATGTATGGATATTCCTTTTTCCCTGTGAAATCTGTGGTCTTCCCCTTGTCTCCATTATAACCCTATGGGAAGTCTCTTTGTTTGCCATGCCTTTTAGTTAGTCGCAGGCATACACATCAGTCAGCTGCCACAGGACAACCCAGGGAGCCCCAATTCCCTCCCTGTGCCCCCATACTCCAGGAGGCAATGACTTGTGGCTGGCTACCCCAGAAGCAAATGAGGACATGCTGACACCTGCATGGGATCAACTCTGCTGGCTGGCATACTGGGCTCCGCTCACTCTCCTCTCCCCTCCCTCCCTGCAGGCCTGATCTTGGCTGGGGGTGGGGAGTCAGTGGGAATATAGTTCCCCTTCCTCCAGCATGCCCAGACCTAAAGCCCATACAGAGCGTCAAGAGGGGACTGAATCCCACAAGTTGCAGGAGGGAAGAGTCTGGTGGAGACACCAGGAAGTCAGTCGATCTGTGTGTACATGGCTGGAATGTCAGGTACAAGCACAGCGCCGCTTTAAATAGGTCTCTTAATAAAGGGAGAGTGTAGTTTTACAAGCATGGAATCCTCTCATGGTATTACCCAGCAGGCAGTACATGAAACATAGAGTAAACCAGAGTAATTCCACTGAAGTCAGTGGCATTTCTCCAGATTGCTGCTGCTGTGAGAGCAGATGGGCCGCCCTTTGGCTAAGCATCAATACAGCAGCAGTTTCATAGTTGATACTCACTCCACCAAGGGGTTGTGCCCAGCCCAGACTTGCTGCCCTAAGATCTTTTCCATCTATGATTCCTATAATGGATCCACACAGACCAGTGCAACATATCTCTGTCACTGGTAGCTGAAGCATGTGCATGGGACATTACTCAGTGTGATATTTATAAAGAGCAGACTTGGATTCCCTCTCAATGAGCTCACAATTGCTTGTTCTGTGTAATCTCTGACCTCTCCAACCCTCTCTGTTTATATAAAGCTTTTTATAGTGTAGTGGTTTGCACTGACGGTAGAAAGCTCCTTGCCATTGGTACTGGCACAGGGTGACTGCACGCTGCCGGGCTGCTACCATGCAGCAAATTTTAAGGAAAGGACTCAAGGCAAAGCAGTCCCTCTTGACAGAGGCTCACCCCGTCACCTATGGTTAGCCATTTCCACTTGCAATGCTGACAACTATGGGTGTGTGTGTGTGAACCCAAACCCTGGTCCCTAACCCCGCTCACCCCAGAAGCTGTGGAATGTCAAATCCAGACCGACATCCGGAATGTGAGGCTTTCTCTGGATCTGCTGTGCAGCCAGCACCGCAGGTCTAAAAAATCCAGGGTCAGGCCCCCAAAATAATTAGATTTTAAAAAATAACTGGTGTGAGGTTCTCTGAGTTGCTTTCTGGGTTTGGGGCATTAAGGGATTGAGCTGTCTTCCACAACCACTAAGGCTAGAAATGTGCTATTTGTTTTCATAGGGGAAAAGGGAGACCTGGGTTCCATTCCTGGCTCAGCACTGGGCTGCCAGGTGACCTTGAGATGTCACGGCCTCTTCCCGTGCCTCAATTTTCCCATCTGTAAAATGGGGATCATGCCACTGACCTCATTTGCAAAGCACTTTGAGAGCTACTGATGTGAGACACTAGAGACAGCTGGTGGTGGTATTATTTGGAATGTAACTGGAACATCACAGATTATCCCAGGACTCCAGGAAGCGGGGCTTTCAGAAAAACTCACAAAACAGTGAAAACCAGGATAAATGCAGAGAAATTAGCAACACTGCTAACAACAACCCCTGTCTCAGACCTTCTCTGCCAGCCTCCAGATCTCTTACCAAACCCCATTACCCCTGCAAAACTGCTGGTGTCTTGTGGAAGGTCCCCAGGCTTTGATACACTACAATGATCTGAACCAACTTGCTCTCCACGGCAAAGGCAGCATCAGAGGCGGAGTTTTTTCAGCGCAATGGGGCTCTGGGTCTGATGGGGCTACCGGGAGGCAGCTATTTACTGCCAGAGGAGATGCTGCTTCTCCTGCTCTGCGCCGAGCAGCTTGTGCAGATTCCTGGTGTGGAGAGTAACATGATGTTACAAGTGTAGAAGGAGAGGCCGTCAAACCGGAGTGGGCAGTGGGGTGGCCAGCGCTGCTCTACTTTGCTGCTGGCGTGGGACCGGCTCTTGCCCCTGGCTCACCCCGGAGGGCTGCCTGGCCTTGCCCCACTTCCAGCAGCCTGAGCCCTGGGTGCCCTTGCCAATGGTGTGCGCTGTGCATATGGCAGCAGGAGCCATGTTTAGCTGTGTGATGCCTGGGTGGCCCATGCCAAGGTGCCCGGCTCCCCGGCTGCCCGTCCAGCAGCAGCAAATATGGGGGTGCCGCATGCCTGTGAGCTGGCCTGGCCCCTGGCATAGGAAATGCTCAGCCATTCCTGGGGGCCTCCCCCACGTTATCAGCAATGAGTCAAGGTGCCCATTAGGGGGCAGCACAGGGCACATGGCACAAAGGGGCTGTTGGTTGTGAGCAGTCTTTTTACCTGGCTCTCAGACGCTTGACTATCTCTACAGGCTTGATTCTCAGTGGCGCTGTGAGCTCACTTCTGTTAGCATCAATGGGAATGTACCTCTTTAAATCACCCCCTCTATGAAACAGGCACAGTCCCTAATCTCCCACATCATCCTCCAGAGAAAGGGAACACCACTGCAAGGCCCTGTGTGCAGTATAGCATTCCAGGCAGACTGTGGGTGCTGGTAAACAAGGGAGACGAAGTTGGAACTCAAGCTGGGTGCAAGCCTCTCTGTTTGTAACTGTAGCTGTTTCTTTTAATAAACACCTCTTATTTCAGAAGAGCGATGATTCTGGATAGCGGAGCCCCTTGCAGCAGCTATCAACTTTTCTCTGGGTGCCAGTGAAAGCATTTTTGTGGGACCCCTCCCGGACCAGAGTGCATTAGTAGTCCCTGCAGCAGCAGTGCTGCCCCCCCGGCTCTGCTGTCTGAGTGGAAGTTGTTTTTGTTCCTGTTTGCTTCCCCACTCATAGAGCCTGCAGTGGTGCTGGCTAAGCCAAGCAGAACACCTTTGTGTGATTACATTCTCTGGAAGCCCTTGCTGTCTGCTGGCCAGGCCTTCGCTCTGGACAATAATTGCTGGGCTCTGGCTCTGTTCAAAACCTTTCTATGTGCTCCGCAGAAATGAAAAACAAGCCAGGGCTGTCGGCATCATCCCATTGCTCTCTCTGCTCTCGGGGAGAGAGTTGGGTCGGGACCTGGGCTGTGTCAAGAAGAGAGGAGCAGCTCTTGCTGTTATTCTCATGCCTTTTATCTGCATGGTTCTTCATCCCAGCTGTTAGGCTGAGGGCTGGAAAGACCCTGTGAGTCACATGTGCTGTCTGATGTTCCCTTCCCCCAACACTTTTGCAGGACTCTATTTTGCAAACTCCACAGAGCTGAGATGGTGATCCCTGACTCCAGAGGGCAGGCCCATCGCACCGCAGGCTGTTAACTCTTCTGGGACTGGACCCACAGCTCTTTGGTGTTAATAGAAGCAGTGTAACCTAGTGGATCATGCGTTGGACTAGCACCCGGGAGACAGAGATTCTATTCCCAACTCTGCCCCTGGCTTGCTGGGGGACCTTGGGCAAATTGCTTCCCTGCTGTGCCTCAGTTTCCCCATCTTCCTTTTGTTAAGCACTTTGAGATCTACTGATGAAAAGCCAGGGATTTGGCTAAGTAGCTTCTGCTATAGCAGGTAACAAGCATTATATTTCTGTTCCCTCCAGGTTCTTGCACTGGGCCCATCTCAGTGGCATCAGAGCTTCTCAGTGGCAGAACCAAGCCCTGCCAACCCTTTGGAATTCCAGTTATGCCTGAAATGGTCACATGTGATAGCAAGGGTCAATTTATAAATGATTATCAGGTGTTTTAAGAAATGGTTAATCAATGGTTATAGAGTCCAGCAAGTCAACAGGTAATTTATAACTATGGTTTATGATCATCTCTAATCTTTCTTCTGGTGTGATTATAATAATCCGTACCACATGCTATTCCAGTCTGTAACATGCTTGTAATGTCTATTAACCCTTTATAAATGTAAAGTGTGACCCGCAATCCACTAGACCACACTGCTTCCAAGTCAAGTCCCTTCATCTCTCTCTAGCTTAGTTTTTCCATGTGTAAAACAGGGGCCGTGGAAATAGACATAATTAAAGTTTCCCACAGTCATGTGGACAGTAGATCTGAGACCGTACTGGGCCCCTGGCAAACGATGCTTATGCACAAGAGGCTTAGGAGATGTAAGCACCAATCTTCTCTCTGACACCGAGTTACTGTGTGACCTATGCCAAGTCACTTAAACTATTTAGTCCACCATTTGTAAATAAGTCTAGTCACCTGCCTTAGACAAGTGTTGCTCAAGTGAAAAGTATCATTAAGGGGTGGGATTAGAACTCAAGACTAACTGGCCCCCAGTTCTTGTGCAGAGGCCAGTAGCCATTTTTGGAGGTGTCCCCACCCCATTCCTCTAAGAACATCTCAGCTGTAGATTTTCAATTGCTCGTGTGCTTCCTTGCAAATGAATTCCAGTCACTTGAAATTCAGTGGGGCTGAGGTATGTGCATGATCAGGCATGACACACTGGTGAAAGATTTCACATCTTTTCAAGTGCCCATTTCCATCCATCTTTGGAAATCCTAGGAACCCATTGTCCTTCTACAGAGGCTTTCACCTGAGGAGCTCAAAGTGCCTGAAACTTTCATAAATCACACCTCATGTCCCCTCTGATAGGTATTTTCCCCATTTCCCAGATGGGAAAACTGAGTTACAGACCCCCTGGCTTCTCAAAGGTAGTGAGGTACCTTGTTCCCCTTGAAATCAATGCTGGTGTGCTTAGCCTGAAGTCCCGCAGGAATTCTCTCTGGCAGAGATGAGAGTAGAACCCATATCTGCTGACGGCAGTTCCTTGGCATTAACCAGAAAGCATCTTTCCTGCTATTAAAGCTGCTGCACCATCTGTGCTAACTTGTACTTGGTTTATTTTGCCCGGATTGCTGCCAGCTAGTCTGATCTGGTACCTCTCTAGTGGGCACTTGGAAGCTACCTCCCTGATGAGCCATTCAGAGGGTGAACACCAGCTGGGGAAGAAAAGGGAGAACATGTGGGGTATTGCTCAACTGGCGGGGTGGGGAGGAGGAGCAATCAGAGGAGAGGCCTGGAAAGCAGCAGCACCTGCCCAGTTTGATTTTGAATTGTGTTGCCCTGCCCACACGTGCCCCCAACTCGGGGCACCCTTCCCTGGTAGCGTGTTTGTAAGGGGGAGGAAACAAAAGTGCCTGCACCATCCTCCTCCTCCTCCTCCTCAGTTCTCTGATCCGGAAGATCAGGCACGCCAAAGGCCCTGGCCCTTGTAAGGAGAGCAATGCAGAGCTGATGCTGCGTGATCGTAGTGCTGGTGTATTCCCAATGGGGTTAGGGTGGGTGTGACACTAAAGCAGCAATAAAGAGGCAGTTGTGCAAATGTCACATATAGGGTCACCACCCATCTGGTTTTCACTGGACAGTCCAGGTTTTGGCTTGTGTGTCAGGGAGCCATTAGACAATCCCTGATGTCCAGGTTTTTTGAGCAGAGCAGGGGCGGGGCCTTGGGGGAAAGAGGCGGAGCAGGGGCAGGGGTTTAGAGGTCTGGTTTCCAGCCATTAGAAAGTTGTCAACCCTAGTCACACAAGAGCCACTGGGTTATATTAACAGGGTGTTAAATACACCCGACACCGACTGACACTAACAGCTAAGTAAATACAGAGCAAGGGAGGCCACAGTTCCATTCTGAGTGGCAGTAGGGAAGACTGACCCCGGAGCATGGCATACTGCAGGGCTGGCCCCAGCTACTCTGGGTCCGGCGGTTGGCCCACACCTCCAACTGCAGAGTCCCAGAGCCTCCGGCTGAATGCTGGCTTTGTCGTTCTGCAAAGCACCTGGCACTTGCAAAAGACAATGCGATCAGTGAACACAGCAGCACGGTCTCTATGGGAAATCAGGGCATCCAGGGGCAGCTGTTTGCAAAGGCTCCGGGCGCACATGCACAAGGGTGATCGTTAACACGAGTTAATTGGTAATCGCTTCATCAGAGGTAAGACACTCTCGTGGGGAACCAACCCCAAGTGACCCCTCCCCTTGTCTCGTTTGTTGAGGCAACATTAACCTGCTGCTGTGGAGATAATAATGGTCCTGTCCTTGTTGATTAAATAAACCCAGACGGCAGAAGCTGCCTGGCCTCCCTCAACCCCAGTCAGCCAGGGACATTCAGCTGTTCCTCTCATCTCCTCTTCCAGGACAGCAGCCATGGGAAGGCGGCAGCTGCTGTAGCTTTCACACAGGGATTTATGCTCTGCAGGTCTTCGTTCGGCAGCAAAGCCAAAGGAAACCCATTCTGCAGCCAGTCATACATAGTCTGAGCTTCCTTCTGCTGCTCCTGTCTCCACATCAAGTTCCCAGTGAGAGGGCTTGTGTGACCCGGATGTAGAGAACTTGCAAGAGGCCAGTCCCATGCTGCCATGTTAGACAGGCCATGGCAGGGGCTGAGTGACTTGGATGGGATCTAATGTTACTTCTAGGCTGCCAGGTCAAATCCAGCCCAGGTTGATGACAAACTGTGGCCCAGGTGCCAACTGGCTGTGGGCACAGGAGGTGCCCAGGGTTTTCCAGGGATCCCCTGGGCTGGATATCTGCATAATAATTCACCAACGAGTGGCATGTGAGATCTCTACCAAGAGCCCATCACCCACTGGTCGTCAGTTCTTTTGGAAGTGTCAGGATGGATAATATTGAAGGAGCTATGTAGTTATACTGAAAATAGCATTCTTAAGACCTAGGAGTTAAGGACGTGTCTACGCTACAAAATCAAGGTGACGTAACTTACGCTGGCACCCAGTCGGCTCAGTAATTACCTTGTTTGTGCACATCTACACTTTGCTCCTTGTGTCGGCACTGTGCATCCTCACCAGGGGTGCTTGTGTCACTTGTACTGTCAGTGTGGGGCATTGTGGGATGGCTTCTGAAAGCCAGAGGTGAGCAAGTGGAAATATGGGCCTGAGGGTCAGACTCACGGGATTCCTCCTGCTCTATCCCATAATTCATCCGGCTCTTGTAGCCCACTCCATTGGTCATCATTAGATGGCAGGAAGAGGAGAGAGCTGGTTACTGGTGGAGAGCATCTTCCGTTACTAAACTGATTCTTTAATTGCAACAAACAAGATCAGCCCGATCTATTTCTGTTTGTTAGCCCTGGAAAGACAAAGGCTGAGTAGCCAGAAGTATCCCTTGCATGAATTCCCCCCCACCCCCAGTGACATGACCACCAGTTAAAGTCCACAGTTCTGGCAGTTTCAGGAACGAAGTGACTGAATTTAAAGGGAGGAGGCTTCATTTGACTGACTGCTAAGTGCCTCAGAGTGTCCCCCAGTGATCTGTAATGAATGGTGACCCAGTTCTGCACCGTTCCAAGCTCACAAGTCTGCAGCTATTGTTAATGCTAAGGAACCTTAAAGAAAACAGTAAAGCTCATTAACTCACTGCAGAGAGTTTTAATTAGCATTGCTTGGGTCACCTCCACACTGTTCCCTGATGGAATTATCCTTATATAGCACCTTCTATCCTGATTCACAGTTAATTCAGCCCCACAACACCTGTGTGAAGTAGGGAGGGAGATAATATTATCTCCATTTTGCAGATGGGAAAACTGAGGCACACAGCGATCACCTGTGTCTCAATCTGCTGCCTCAACCACAAGCCCACCCACCCTCTCTACAAGTTCCTGTTTGATCCCTTTCACTGTCGCTGTGCAGAACCACATCCTGAGCTGCAACTGAGCTTTTCCAGCAGTCAAAGGAAAATGACAACGGCTCCACTTACAAAGAGTAGGTTCAGATGTGACAGGGGGACCACTACAGGTCTGGCAAGTGCCCCATGAAAAAGGTATTCTTCTACTCACCATAGCTGTATGAATTCAAAACGCAGAGTCCCTGAACTTCGATGAGTGATGGAGCAGGCCCCGAGGGAGAAGCTAGGACTGGATTCAACTTGAGTTGTGGGACTGAGATGGGGCTCCAAAACCTGCTGCAGAATTCTTGGGTGATGTTGGGGAGGTCATTCATGTGCCCCGTGCCTCAGTTTTCCTGATCTGTAAGAAAGAGTTATAAAACTTCCCTGCCTCCCAGGGGGTGCTGGGAGAGGACTTGAGAACCTAGGCTGGAAATCAGGGACATGCAGGCCAGATCCTCAACTGATGTAAACTGAGCTAGTTCCATAGACTTCAGTGGAGATCTGTAGATTGACACTAGTCTGGGGCCTCCAGTGCTGTCCACTCTCACCATGGGATTGAAAGACTCACAATACTGGGGGTTTTACTTAAAGACCCAGCTCCTGGAGGCATGTGATTATGTGAGACTCTTATCTTCCATTGTGAAAACCAGCTCACATGGCCACAGAGAAAATGTGACCCGAGTCCACCCTAACGGCTCAAAATGCGAAACAAAATAAAAAGATCCCCAAATGTATCTATTTTTAAAAAAAATCTTCAAGATTTTTAAGTCAGTTTAATGGTTTGGAGGTGGGGCCTACCTTGTGATCTTAGCTGTAGTGTATAGAAAACTCTATTCAAATTGTAAGCTCTGGCTTTAAATTCTCAGGGGTTTTCCTGATCCTGCTTGCAGGCTGTGGGGTTCTGTAGGAAAGCATGCAATCTGGGCCAAGCAGCAGTCAATCTGCAGCCAGCCAGCCCAGAGTAAAGTGGGGTGAGATGTGCCTCACTGTGTAATTGAGCAGCCTGTTTTCTCTCTCTCTGTTTTTGGGTGCTTGTGTGTTTGTTTTGGCTGCTCAGAAATAAAGTTGTATCTTGGTGAAACCTTCCAGCAAGAGTATTTTATGTTTTTTTTTTATCTAACTGTTATGTGTGCCATGAACATAACATTGGTGAGACAGGAGCTGGCTAGCAAAGGATTCTTTTTACCTGCTCCCTTTAGTGACACAAACGAGGTTTCACTCCTGTTGACTCCGCAGGGCTCCACAGCAGTAGGAGAGCGAGTTGGTATCAGTTCTGCCCTGTGTCTCATCAACAGGCTTATCACAGATGACTTTCATTGGCAGCACAGAGGCAGGGGTCACCGTGTTTCAGCAGGGAGCTACCACACCCGAGATGAAAGGTTGCCATGCATACTGCAGCTGAGCCCTGCATTGCTGGCCAACAGAATGCTCCTCTTTTCCTAGCTCGGATTTTCTTTAGCTTCATTGATTTAACATCTCCGGCATTTGCTTTATTCAAAGCTGTGTGTTGCCATGGCCCCTTCAGATCACATTTGCCTGGTGGCCATTCAGGTGGTTTCAGGCAGAAGGATCAGGCTGGGTATGCAGGAACAGCCAATGAACGCCTAGCACGGAATGAGCATTTGCTGGGTTCTGGTAGCCCAGTGCGATGGGAATCTCTGGCTGAGGAAGGAGTGTGTGGGGGAGTCACAGCTGGGGACCATTAGCAGCATGCATTCCTGGGACGCAGTGGAATATTTGAATGAACGCTCAGCCATCCTTCCAGTGGGCTGGTTAAAAATAGGCCGAGGGGGGTGAAAAGCGGCCGTGAAGAGCATCAGTGAGAACCAGATGGAAAACCAGCAGCCAGATCCCAAACTATCACAGCTGGTATGTGGGTGTCGAACACATGCAGCATTGGAGCAGGAAGGAGGGGAACATAGCACAGAACCCACCTGCAGGCAAAAGAAAGAAGGTGCAAAGCAAAGCAAACGTCACCTGCTTTATCACCTGCCTCTCGGCTGATGGGGTTTCCCAGAGAAAACCCCGCCCTGCACTCACACCTCCTCAGAGCTGCAAGTTCTCAATTTGGTACTTTTCTTAAAGTCCCAGCTCCTGGAATCATGTGCTTCCATGAGAATCTCAGCTTCCATTTCTTTAAGAGAAGGAAGTTTCTAGCCTTTGTCAGTGTGAGGTAAAGGTTGATGACATGACCTGGGTATGCCCCTCCAGGCCCAGGAACCAGAAGGCAAAGAAAAATAAAGCCCCCAAATATCTCATGATTTCTAAGCCAATCTCACGATTTTGGGGTCTCCCGATTGCGCTTGCCTTTACTGCATGCTGCCTTGGATGGAGATCAGCGGCAAACATCTGGCTGACAGGTACAGTTGCCCAAAATGGCTAGGATCCACCTCTAAAATAAATGAATAATGTGAATCAGTTGGATCAGCCCAGAGGCACTAGCGGAGCTAATCCCACTGCCCCCATTTCCTCCCTGCAGAACTCCCCAAGAACAAGATATTTATTAACACCCACTACGGGATCATTCGGCAAAGCCAACAAACAAGCCAGACCAGAGATGGGAGTAAAGACAATATGGGAAATGGACATTTGGGGCTCATTATGAGGATGGGGGAGGGGAATTCTGGGCCTCATCTAGCATAGTCCTTTTTTGTGATGTGGTTGGCAAAGTGAATGCCCGGCTTAGAAGAGCCAGCCAAGCCTCTGAGTCGTTCCCTTGGCAAAGAGACAGCCGGTGGGCAATGCGAAGCGTTCAAAAGCAACTAATTAGCCTAAAAGCTCCTGTTCAATTGCAATATCCGGAGATCTGGGACTACGCCAGAGCTGGGATTTCACTGCATTTGATGGAAGAAAATGAGCAGGGGAGGCAACCAGTGAAGAGCACGTGTCTCTCAGAATCCCCTCTTCAAGAAACAGACATCTGCTGGTTGAGAGGGAGTGTGGTCTAGTGGGTAGGTTGCTGGAGCAGGAAGTCACGGGACCTGTGTTCTTTCCCCAGCTCAGCTGCAGAAGCGTGGGTAAGTCATTTACCTCTCTGTGCCTGTTTGCCCAACAGTATAAACTCTTTGGGGTGGGGGCTGTGTGTTTGTACAGCACCTGCCACTATGGGGCCCTGATCTAGGCTGGGTTCTCTATCTAAGCAAAGAGATTTCACAGGGGTGTTACCACCAATTAATTGGGGAGGTTAATTTAACTGTTAGAAAACCAAAATATTTCAGTTAGGAAATGCCACCATGTGCCTCATGGGAATTGTAGTTGGGTGCCTCGTGTCCCTCTTCTCCTCCATAAACCAGGCTGCCCAGCCAGACTTCATCTCCCATGATGCACTATGGCCATGGCACACCCATGAGCCATTGCCTCCCCTCACCAAGAGGGTGCATCACGGGAGATGTAGTCTGACCAGGGACTCCAGCTGATAGAGGAGAATGGGAGCATGAGGAATTGCAACTACAACTCCCATGAGACACCGCTGTGGTTTTTGCCATTTTGAAATATTTTGGGATTTGATTTTTTTTTGCCATAAAGTTTCAATTGACAGATTGTATCCCTGTGTTCACCCCTTGCACGCTATTATAAAAATCTTTGTACAAAATATGCCTTGTGAGGTATGATTTGAAAACTCATAATTTGCTGGTTATTATTGTCCTGGTAAAATATGTGGGGCAATGATATATGTAAAGTGATAAGATTCCACTAGATGGTGTTACTAAAACATCTTTCAAGTCTGGGGAGTGGCCAAACCAGTTCCTCAGAGTCACAGGAACAGGGGAGACAAGACCTTTCCACTTTTGCAAGTGGATGGACCTGGCCGGTGCACTTTTTGCCATGGGCCCTGCCCCATGCGCCTCCTCTTCCCTCCTCTGCCCTGCCCCCCAGGCCAGGCTGGAAGCTGAAGCCTGGCTCAGGAAAGAGCGGCCTGGGGAGCCTGGGCAGCTATGGGGAGCTGCGGATGTTTCACCTGCCCTGGATGGGGCATCTGGTGGGAGGGGGGGAGCAGGGACATGGGCCGGGGTGGCTGCTTTCAAGCCTCCCCATCCTGGGCACATGAAGGGGCCTGGGCTCCCTGGCCCACCTAAGGCTTCCAGCGTGGTCGGGGTGGGGCCTCAGGGGGAAAAGGAGGGGGTGGGACCATGGAGGGGTGGTGCCTCATGATCCTCCTCCCCACTTTTAGGAAGAATCCGTCACCCTGTTCAGAGCCAAAGGGCAAGCGGACCTCTCAGTCAGGTGTAAACAAGGTCAAATGGGCCATCCCCTGCTAAGAGGCTGTTCATTGGCAGGAAAAGAGGCCAGGGCGGAAAATTTACATCTGAGCAAAGAAACAGCCTGGGGTTCCTGTCCACACAGTCTGCCTGTGGCCATGCTCCCAGCTGGAGATGCTTCTCAAAGCGGGGAGACGACTATGGCCCGATCTACACTACGGACTTATATCAGTCTAACTATGTCACTCAGGGGTGTAAAAAATCCACATACCCCCCAGGTCAACCTGTTTATACTGCCCTTTCCCCCAGGGGTTAGCCAGCACTACGGTGATCTGTCTGGAGCTAAGAAACTCGTTTTATTGATTGAGCTAATCCTCCATGTTTGAACTTATCTGTCTGGGCAGCTCCATTGGCAAAACCAATGGGAAACTGTCAGGCTGCAGCTCACATGAAGACACAGCTGGGAGTGACCTGCGAGCCAGAGGCCGTTTGTGAGCAGCCCAAACTGGAGGCGACAGCGGAAAGCAATGTGAAGGCAGCCCAGGTTAGAAGGCGGATGTGACACAAGTCTGGATTGTACCCTGGGTTTGTCACTTCCCCCCTCTCTCATTTTCTGTCCAGCCCAATGCACACCAGGCCATTTGGAATCCAACACCCCCCTGCATTTGCATGTGCAAATTAGGGAGCAGTGCCTCATTTGCATATGCAAAATGGGTGCATGTCTGCTTCTGGTAAGGTGACCAGATAGCAAGTGTGAAAAATCGGGATGGGGGTGGTGGTGGTGGGGGCGGGTAATAGGAGGCTATATAAGAAAAAAACCCAAAAATTGGGACTGTCCCTATACAATCGGGACATCTGGTCACCCTAACTTCTGGGGATGGGCCAAGACCAGCTGGAGGAGGGGGCGGATAGCTCATTAAGCTGGAGTGAGGAGGCCTGGGGGGGGGGAGTTAGGCACCAATCAATAGACACAGAACCAGCTTCAATGCCAGCCTCTGTTAGCCTCAGCACAAAGCCAGAGGTGCAGAAAACACAGTAGGTGTCTTTGCCATGCTCTGCTCAGTGCTTTCCTCACCCCGGTGGAGATGGATAGCCATGTAACCATGTTTGTTAACCATCCGTGAAATCTAATTGGGGCAAATAGCGTCCGATGGCTGTTTGAACACGATTCATTCCCTCTTCAACTGCTCCGAGACGCATCTGGCAATTTATCAGATGCAAACCACAGGCCTCGGAGATTATGATCCCAGGCTGAGATAGCTGCTGTCTGCGCGTCCATCCTCGCTGGCCTATAAAATATGCCTCTGCTTGTGACACGTTCCAGAGAGGGACAGCCCTGCCGTGCTAGTCCCAGAGGGGACTATGGTGTCCATAGAGAATGGTGGTCTGGTGGCTTATGTGTGGTGCTGGGAATCCGTCCCAGCTTCCTCTATGACTCAGTTTCCATACTGATAAAATGGGGATAATCATTTCCCCTCTTTTGGCCCAAGTGGTTAGCCTGTATCTGGGGTCTTGTGGGTTTGGTTCCATCAGAAGGAGAAGAAAGTGGTGATGGGGGCAGGTATTCCTTTGATGCAATTCTGTTTATTTGCCAAGAATGTATGAAAAAGTCCAATTTCCGTGAACACAGCAAGAATCAAACAGCAGGACATTTCTGTGCCCCTCCCCAAGCCTCTTTCAGCCAGCACTCTGCCCAACAACTGCTCTCTCTCTCTCTCTCAGCTTTCTCTCAGGGTGACACTCCCAGTGCTTCTATGGCTTTTCCTCAGCTTCCTGCCGCCCGGTCTCTGTGTGCTCCAATGTCATCTGTGCTGTGTCTGCTCACGCACGCACAACTCCATCGAAGCCATACTCAGCCCTCTGCGTTTGCATTCACCCCTCCCCCAGTGAAACCCCTTCCGCCCACATAGCTCGGCTCTGGAATGGCCCTGCATGTGGCCTGTGTTTTTGCTATCTTACTCCAACAATGGAGCTTAACTGCTTCTTCCATTAATCCTGAGTGAGGGTCAGCTGTTACACCCACCAGATTCAACGAGGTTTCAACCAGCCTCCAGCATAACAACAATGGTGCAATGGACTGGCTGCAATGTCTATCTGTGCCTACCTGCCCTCTACTGGGCGGTACCAGAACTACCTGGCTATGTGTCATGGGCCCTATACAGCTTCAGAAGTGTCTCTTTTTAATTCAAGAGTTGTTTTGGTGCTGGAGGATATGATCTCTAACCCTGTTGTCGTTATGCACATCCCTGCAGTTCTAGGTGGTCACAGATGTGTTACGATGCTTACGTCCCTTGCGCAGGCTAAATCAACCAGAGCTCGGGAAGTGCTTTGGGATCCTTGCTCAGGAGGAGCAACAGACATGCAAAATGTGCTGAGAGGTGCACAGCCAGCCCAGTCAGTTTTACTGCCCTTCCCCCTGGGGGCGGGGTGCTCAAGTTGCTCAGTCTGAGGTCTTGGGACACCGGCCCCATGTGCGATTTGGACCCATTATTGTGTTTGCAGAAATGGGGGGATAATTTAGGGGCAAACCCTGCCTGAGGTAGGCTTCCAGGGCTGGGACTGACTGAACTGCTGGGGGCCGAGGGAGGAGAATGGGGCTGTTTCCACCCAAGTCTCTGGTTTTCTATGAGTTCGTGATGTCTGGGGCAGAGGAGGTGGGGTGCTGCCACCTATTCTCTAAGGTTTAAAAACACAGAAAGCAAACAGCCCAATTGCATTCAATCTAGGTACTTATCCGCCCCCCTCCCCCTGTTCACATTACCACAGTACTTGTCTTACTGTATTCACCCGCCGCCCCCTAGCCAGGCAGGATGATTCTTCCCATTGCACAGCTGGGGAAACTGAGGCACAGAGACTACGGGACTGGCACACTAGCCGTGGCTAAGCTAGGAACTGGCCCCTGTGAAGAAACAGGATGGAAGGTGCAGCAGCGAAGACAAGAGAGAGGGAGAGAGATTTGAGTCAAAAAGGCCAGCTCCTCACCTGCGGTGACAGTCCATAGCGCTCCACCAATCTACACCAGTGGGGGATCTGGCCCACTGACACCGATGGAGCTACCCCAATTCACACCAGTGGGGCATCTCTCCCTCGCTGTATCCAGGGCAGATTTCAGGGGTTCTCTGCCTAACACACCGTGCCATGCAGGCTTCCCTTCAGATAGAGCAGGTCCTTGTTTAGCTCCACACTGAAGCCAGGGATTTTAATTCCAGGACGAAGGGCCCACCACCAACTCCAGTTACGACGAGAGGCAAATCTCCCTGCACCCGAAGAGCAGCGTGAGAGATTCCCAAAGCCTCACGCTCTGCCGGCTTTCCCCATCAACCTTGGCTGGATCTGACCCAGCAACGAAAAGGGGAGCGTTGCTGGGATGCTGGCTCCACCCTGCCCCAGCATCCTAAACAGCATAACTGCAGCTCAGAGTGCTAGTCCCCTGGAGGGCTGGGGATTTCCAAACGTGAATCTAATAATGAGAATTCCACGGGGCCTTGTGTCGTGGCCCCCCAGCATTTCCGGCAGTAAATTGTACTGCGGGGTCAAGTCCTCTCCAGGCGTCTGGCCAGATTCACAGCAGAAGTTGCATAGTTCAGCGTGGAGCTAGCCTTCCTCAGCTGCCAAAGGGGATTGTTTTTCCTCCTGGTGTTTACAGGAGATCTCTGGGAGCCCACCCATGGATTAACATCTTCCACTCAAAGGGCGAGAGAAGAGGGGCCTGTGGTTTGGAGAAGACTTCAGGAGAATGTATAGTGCTCCAGAGAGTGCGGGATGGAGCCAAGCAGTGGGGACACAGCCTGGCTTTTGTTCATATTATTGGCATTGAGTCCTGCCTCACTGCCCCCTGCTAGCCCAGCCCTGGGCTCCCCACACACAGCTTGGCCGACACCCCTCAATCCTGACCCATGGCCCCCTGCTAGCCCAGTTCTGGGCTTCCCAGACAGAGCTCAGATGACACCCCTCAGTCCTGCCCCCCAGCCCCTCCTCACTATCCCAGCCCTGGGCTCCCCACACAGCTCAGCTGACACCCCTCAATTCTGACCCACAGCCCCTGTTAGCCCAGCCCTGGGGTCAATACACAGAGCTCAGCTGGCACCCCTCAGTCCTGACCCATAGCCCTCCCAGCCTATTTCTTCCACTTTTAGAACTTTGCTGCTGTATCTCAGTCTTGACCAAATGTTAGAGCTGCAAAATTCATATCTGGCTCCCCCTTTTCTAAGCCAGGGGCAGCCCAGGCTCTGCGGCTGCCCGTTGCTCTTGACCTGTCACACCGCCTGCTATTGCAGCCCCTCAAGCAGAGGCTGCTAGCCACACCCCGTGGTGGCCAATTGGGGAGGAGGATGAGTCGGGCTAACCCTTCACCACTGAGACACAGCCCAGGGGGGGTTGATCTTCCTCACCCTGCACCTGGTGTTGTCGTTTACTGCAGGGCTATGTGTGTGTGTGTGTGTGTGTGTGAAATGCTTGGAGCCATGAGCTGGCTGGGCGCAGGAGGGGCTGAGGGCACGGGGAGGGATGTTGTAGAGACACAGGCTGGGAGGGAGGCCGGGCCAGGGCAAGGCATGGCAGAGAGGCACCTCTTCACCCTCCCACCAGCCTCCAAGTCTGATGGGGAAGGCACTCTGATCCGCTCGTCTGCCATCCCCCTCCCGGTCACCAGCTGCTGCTCTGAGGATGGGTCAGGTTAACAGGCCCCCGAATGGGGGCATGGCTGGGAGGGCACTTTTTGCCTCTGGCCCATCTGCATCCTGGCCATGGCCCACAAGCAAAGGCCAGGGGGGATTTGTCCCTGGGTATGTGGCCAAGACACTGGGAGAGATTCATCCCTGCGTCTCCCCAATCCAGGGTCAGCCTGGCCCCTGGAGGGCTGTTGTAAACTGACCCCCTGTGGGTGCAGGTCTGTTCTGGCCACCCCCTCTCCTGCCCCAGCTCTGTCTTTGCCCTGTCCTGGAATGTGCCCAGGGCTGCTGTGGAGGTGGAATAGGGCAGAACTGTATACGATCCACTGCCTCTCATACCCTGCTCTGGGGGCACGAGCTGTGGCAGAGGTTGGGTTCAGACCACATCTCGGCGGGTTTCCCAAAGAGGCCTGCAGCAGCAACCCCAGATCATCCCCCCCAAGGGAGGGTGCTTTAACCAAGGCCCTGGCAAACTGGCTCGTTAGCTGGCTCACGGCATCTCGAGCAGCGGCTCCCCTCCACAGGGCCTTGGGGGTGGGGGGAAGGGTAGAGTGGTGGCAGTGGTGACTCAAGAACCACTTTGCTTTAGAGGGTGGCGAATGGGCTCTGAATCTTGTTGGGAGTGTTTGATGCCCAGATACAGTGATGGGCAGATTAGAAACACAGGAAATGCCAGACAGGGACAGATCCATGGTCCATTTTGTGCAGGGTCCAGTCTCCGACAGGGGCCAGCACCAGCTGCTTCAGAGGAAGGTGTAAGAACTCTGCAGAGGCAGTGATGAGCTAACGTGCCCCCAGGAGAAGTTTCTTCCTGACCTCCCATGGTTAACGGTTGGTTGGTACTCTGAAGCATGAAGGTTGATATCACTGCCTGAACTCTGAGGATGTTTTTAATCCTTCTATTTTTTCCCCGGCTATCCGTATAACTATCCAAATTTCGTGTTAATCCTGCTAAGCTCTGACCCTCAATGATATCATGTGGCAATGAGTTCCACAGGTGCTGTATGGAAAAGCAATTCCGCTTATCATTCTTAAGTGAGATGATGGTGGCCAGAAGTTTGGGGGAAGCAAAAGTGGCTGCTCCCACAATTTGGGGAGGTTCCCAATAGAACATGAAGGACTAGACACCCTGCTCCCCTTCATCTTGTTTCGATCCCCTGCTAACAGTGAGAATTTCCTGCAGGTACCCTGCCCTTGTTGATTGGAAATTTCTGTGGGTCTGATTTTGAATGGTGCTGCAAGCAGCCAGTGATGTTGGAAGGGTGGGAGGGAGTTTGCAGGAGCTGAGCGCCCGTCTGGATCTGGATCTGGATCTGGATCTGGATTTGCTGAGACTGCAGCTGGCGTGTCCATGAATGCAGCCTGGCACGCTGGATGGGCACCGACCCAGCAGGACAAAAGAGCTGCGACACCACCTGACTGCAGCGATATGCACTGACTGACCAGGGGGATTCTGTGCCCTCCTGGGTCAGCTGGATAAGTCTCACCACAGGAACATGCGGGTGGCATTGGCAAACCCCTTCAGCTCTCTCTGCTCATCAATCAGCCTCGTTTAATGAGCTGCGTGGGATGACAGAACCCATCTCCCCCCTGAGGAGGGGGGCTTTCTTTTGTTCTCAATGAGCACAGCCTGGTGACACCCCAGCGCCACCACGGCAACCATCGATCCTCTGCTCGGAGACCATTTATCTTCCCGGGCCCACACAAAGGCTGGTGAGCACAGTACAGAAACCCTCAAGCAGGGATTGCCGAATCGCAGGGAGGGGTGCTGCAGCGGCTGGACAGAGCAGTCATTGTAACATGCTCCTGGAACGAGGGGTCCCCGTTAGGGTGACCATACGATCCATTTTGGCTGGGACAGTCCCTTTTTAAAGCCCCATTTTAAATCATCCCAACTTTTTTGGCAAAAGTGGGCATTTGTCCTGTTTGCTCTTGCCAGCTTCATCAAGCAGTGATGTCAGCCCCCGCCTCGTGCGGGGGGCAGGCAGGGCTTGGGCCAGCCCTGTGCATTGGCAGGAGGTAGAGGGGAGGTTCGGGCTAGCCCCACATGATGTCCCATTTCCCCTCTGGGAAATATGGCCACCCTATTCCAGTACAGGATAACAACCTATGATTGCTACCAGTTGGTGCAATCACTTTTTGTGCTCAGTCAGTAGAGCACTGTGTTTTGGGGGCCTAAGGGCTTGGGTTTGAACCCAGCATCTCACTATGTGGACAGGGAGTTATATCAGCAGGATCTTATACAAAGGCAGCGTGGGCCAGTCACTCGTGCACAAGCCAGGTTATCAGGTGATCTGTGTTCTAACGCTGACTCGCTGTGTGCGCTCAGATGGGGCACAGGAACTACAACTCCTAGGAGGCACCACGACGGCATTTCAGAATCAAAGTAGTTCAGTTTTGGTGCATTTAATTTATCGAGCAAAATTCTACATTTCTGGTAGGATGCAGACACTTAAAATCCCAATTTCCTGCTGAGAAAGTTCAGACTGAACATTTTCAGCCCTTGTAATGGAAGCGACTCAAAGTAAAGTGTCATACAGCAAAGAGAACCGTGCTCGACTGCTACCCGTGAGAGGGGGTCATCTGTCACTAACCAGGCTGAGTTTACATAGTTGGGCTCTCTTCCTGTCCCCAGGACACCTGCAGGTCTGCGGTAATTTTCTTACAGGCCCTCATTACTAGAAACTTTTCACCAGTTTTGGCCAGTTTCATTAAGTCTGTGGCTTGCTCCTCTATACTCAAGAGCTGAAATTGGAGCTGTGTTGCGAGTGGCCATGCAAGTCATAAGAACACAAGAATGGCCACCCTGGGTCAGACCAATGGTCCACCTAGCCCAGTATCCTGTCTTCTGATAGTGGCCAATGCCAGGTGCCCCAGAGAGAATGAACTGAACTGGTAATCATCAGATGATGCACCCCCTGTTGTCCAGTCCCAGCTTCTGGCAGTTAAATGCCATTCTTTCTGCTCTGCGAGTGGCTGAGGCAAGTGCACAGGGAAAGCAGGTTTGTCAAGCAACCGAAGTTAAAATGAATCGTCAGGAGCATTTGTGCAAGTGAAACCCACTTGCACAGCCCTGTGAGGAAGGGGCTGTTAGGTGAGGCGCAAAGGGAACCGATATGGAGCAGAAGTAGAGCAGGATTGCTGCAGGAAGATGGATGATCCTGTGGCTAGGATGCTTGTGTAGGCGCTAGGCACCGTGAGTTCTAATACCTCCTCTCTCCACAACAGCCTCGGTGACCTTGTGGCTCAGTTTCCCCTCTATAAAATGAGGCTAATAATTCCTGCCTCACAAGAGAATAAAGATTATGAGGTGCTCAGCTACTGTGTGTGGGGGGAACAATTGGTGAAAGCACTCGATAGTTACCCCCCATCTAACGCTTTGCATGACTCACCCAGTGCCATTGCTCACATTCCACTGCCACGAGTGGGCAGACTTTGCACCCAGGGTGATTTAAGAGGGAGAGGCCCATAAGCAGCACCCATGGGAAAAAGATATTGGGTGCTCAGCACCCACTCGCCAATCAGCTGTTTGGTGGGCTCCACCGATCAGCTGTTCGGCGGTGAACTGGAGGCCTGGGATGAGAGGGTGGAGCAGGGGGTGGGAAGAGGCGGGGTGAGGGTGGGGCCTCAGGGGAGAAGGCGGAGCAGGGCCAGAGGAGGTGGGGTGAGAGTGGGGCCTCAGGGGAGAAGGCGGAGCAGGGCCGGAGGAGGTGGGGTGAGGGTGGGGCCTCAGGGGAGAAGGCGGAGCAGGGCCGGAGGAGGTGGGGTGAGGGTGGGGCCTCAGGGGAGAAGGCGGAGCAGGGCCGGAGGAGGTGGGGTGAGGGTGGGGCCTCAGGGGAGAAGGCGGAGCAGGGCCGGAGGAGGTGGGGTGAGGGTGGGGCCTCAGGGGAGAAGGCGGAGCAGGGCCGGAGGAGGTGGGGTGAGGGTGGGGCCTCAGGGGAGAAGGCGGAGCAGGGCCGGAGGAGGTGGGGTGAGGGTGGGGCCTCAGGGGAGAAGGCGGAGCAGGGCCGGAGGAGGTGGGGTGAGGGTGGGGCCTCAGGGGAGAAGGCGGAGCAGGGCCAGAGGAGGTGGAGCGAGGGTGCGGCTTTGGGGGAAGGGGCGGAGCCTCGGGGCAGAGTTGGGGGTAGAGCACCCACCCAGAAAAATGAAAGTCAGTGCTGTGGAAAAGCCAATTAGGTTTGAACTAGTCTAGTCCACCCTTGCCACATCATTGCTCCATCTGTAAAAGGGCCCGGTTCAGCTACCTGGAGGGCGGAGGTTCCTTCTGGAAACTTGCCTCCACCCAGAATCCAGAGAAAACTAAACTCCCCCCAGGGCACCCTTGCTAGGCCATACTTCCTCCTCGCCAGCACCAAGGGCAGGTTCAACACAAAGAGAACTTCGGGGGGGGGGAGGGGGCACAAATTCAACGTGGGGGGGTCTAGGAAGAACCTTAACTTAAATCCTCCTCTCCCGTCTGAGGGTGGCTCATGAAGCAGGAGCTGCTCCCCACTGGCTGTGTGTTGCCTGAGGGAGATGGAGCCCAGCGTTCAGGCAGGTCTATCTCCAGCCCCTCAGGGAAGGGCTGCCTGAGCTGCCCTATGGACTCGCCATGTTGACAGCTTTGGTGGCTGGGTAGGGGGCCCCTCAGCTAAGTTGCTGCCCTCCATAGTTTCATCACTGCCACTGGCCCAGCCCTGGCCTAGGTCTTCAGTGAGAGGTCAAGAGCATAGAAGGGGCTTGGGCTGTCTTGGTGGGAGGGGTAGCTCAGTGGTTTGAGCATTGGCCTGCTAAGTGCAGCGTGGTGCGTTCAATCCTTGAGGGGCCATTTAGGGTCCTGGGCAAAAATCTGTCTGGGGATTGGCCCTGCTTGGAGCAGGGGGTGAGACTAGATGACCTCATGTGATCCCTTCCAGCCCCGATAGCCTATAATTAAGGCCCTTAAAGTTCTTGGCACCAGAAGTCACAACCACCAGGTCAGACCGTCTCTCCAGGCTCCCTTCCCCTAACAGGCCAGAGTGATACCTCACACAGGTGCATCTGGCAGTTCTCTGCTCCTCTCAGTTTCTCTGCAGGGACACAAGTGTTTTCTCATCCCCAACCTCAGAGATGAACTGAACTTCTACCAAATGCCCAAGCTCCTGGCTCACCAAGAGATGCTGGTTGAGCACTCCGCCCTCCACGGAGCTTCTGTCCCTCTGACACTCTCTGCAGCTCTGGGATGCTCTTCCCCCTGTTCCCCAGCAGAGATCAATAGTGATTTCCTTCCTCAAGCCACAAGGCTTATTGTTAGCTATTAGCCAGGATGGGCAGGGATGATGTCCCTCACCTCTGTTTGCCAGAAGCAGGGCCGGCTCCAGGCACCAGCTTAGCAGGCAGGTGCTTGGGGCGGCCACTCCGGAGCAGGGCAGCATGTTCAGGTATTTGGCGGCAATTCAACAAAGGGTCCATCACTCCTGCTCAGAGTGAAGGACCTCCTGCTGAATTGCCGCAGATTGCAATCGCGGCTTTTTTTTTGGCAGCTTGTGGCTGAAAACCCCCTGGAGCCAGCCCTGGCCAGAAGCTGGGAGTGAGCGACAGGGGATGGATCACTTGATGATTCCCTGTTCTGTTCATTCCCTCTGGGGCACCTGGCACTGGTCACTGTCAGAAGACAGGATACTGGGCTAGATGGACCCTTGGTCTGACCCAGTAGGGCGTTTCTTATGTTCTTATGTTACATTGTGCTTCCCTGAAATGACACACACCTGAGGGTGCAGGCCGGGCAAATGTTGCAACCCATCAGCCATGGCTCTCCCCAGAGCCTGTTTTGATGCTGGCCTGGACCTTTGGGTCAACCTGCTACTCTGGTCACAAAGGTCACTTTGGATAAGATCTTGCTTGGGTTCCTGATGGGGTCTTAGTTCTGGCTGCATGTATGGATAGGCCAGCTCTAAGCAATGAGGTTACCTGTTGGTCTCTTCCCTGCCCCCCATGCCACCCCACCACCACCTGCTTCCCAGCAGCGACACGCTCGTGATTGATCCGCTGTGCAAATCCTCTCACCCAACCTGCAGCCATTTGGCTGGGGCATGGATTGAATTACTTAGAGTAAAGGCAGGAGCTGGTGCACTGAGGGGATAGGAAGAGGAAAAAAGACCATTTCTCATCACCTGCTGGTCAGGCCTGGCTGGAATTCTCTGGCTGCCCGTTGCTGTGCCGATACAATGAAGCAAGGTGATGCTTTTAAATGGTGCGTGTCCCCACAAATGGCTGTTAGGATGGCAATAATAGAGATGATATCCTGCATTTACAGAGCAGTTTGCATCCTGGCTGTCCATCTGTTTTTGTCGAAAATGTTCAGGTTTTCATCAACATCCGCCCCCCCACCCCCAGAAAACTTAAAATTTTAGGATGAAAACTGGTTTGAGACCAAACATTTTCAGGGCAAGGGAAAATATTTTAATTTTTGAAGAGAAAAAATTGGAGGGGGGGGGAAATCATTTGCCAATCAACTCTAATAAACTCACTCAGAAAATGAAGTTACTGGCTAAAAATCCCCTCCACTGCTTTGAAAAGAAGGGGACGGTGGCCTGGGTGTTTCATGAGTCTCCACAAAAGTGACCTGCAAACGTGGTTATTTCAGGATAGTACCTGTGGCCTGCGCCTGGTGCAGAGTTGAATTACCCCGATTGCACTGGAGCTCAGTGAGAGCTGAGGCCTCTGAAAAGCTCAGAATTGGTGCCGGAGATAAACCCGCAGCCAGAGTCCAGCTCAGCGTGGGGCTGCAGGCCATGGATATGGGAAGGGAGCGCCAGTCCAGCTCCCTGCCCAGCTCCACAAACGGCTGCCTCTATATCAGCAGTGCACAGCTTAGTGGAGAGCCCTCCAGGAAGAAGATGGCAAACAGAGCAGCCAGTCTGGATTAAGGTTGCTAAAAAGAGCCCCAGCTTCACTCCCCGGAGGCTCCTCTAAGGCGCTTAGGGGAGGAAAGAGGGACTTACAAAGAAATCTCCTCCTGCGGTTAGTAAGCGGTGTCATAAGTAGATAGGTAAGGGTTAATTTTCTTTTACCTGTAAGGTGTGGACAGGGGGGAATCAAGCACCTGACCAGAGGACCAATCAAAGAACTGGATTTTTTTTANGTCATAAGTAGATAGGTAAGGGTTAATTTTCTTTTACCTGTCAAGGGTGAACAAAGGGGGAATCAAACACCTGACCAGAAGACCAATCAGAGAACTGGATTTTTTTTAAAGTCTGGGAGGGAAAGGAACTCGGGGTCTTTTGTTTCTCCCGGCTATGGATTGAAACAACTTTTCTGCTAACTCCAATCTTCTTTCTAATATTCTACTATCAAGTGTGAGTACAAAGGAAACCAAACAATAGGCTGTTATGTGCTTTGGTTTGTATTTACATGGGTGTAATTGCTGGACTGGTTTAAATTGGGTATTTTTTGAATCAGACTGTTTATTCCTATTTTTTATAACAGTGATGGAAGCCACTAGTGATTAAAGCAGAGAACTGGGAACCAGGATACCTGGGTCTTATTCCTGACGCTGCCACTGACTAGCTATGTAAGAACAGAAGAGTGGCCACACTAGGTCAGACCAAGGGTCCATCTAGCCCAGTATCCTGTCTTCTGCCAGTGTCTAGTGCCAGGTGCTTCAGAGGGAATGAACAGAACAGGGTAATCATCATGTGATCCATCCCCTGGCGTCAAGTCCCAGCTTCTGGCAGTCAGAGGTTTAGGGGCACCCAATGCATGGGGTTGTATCCTGACTATCTTGACCAATAGTCATGGATGGCTGTATCCTCCAGGAACTTATCTACCATAGTTCTTTTTTGAACCCAGTTATATTTTTGGCCTTCACGACATCCCCTGGTGATGAGTTCCACAGGTTGGCTGTACGTTGTATGAAGAACTACTGCCTTATGTCCATTGGCTGCCCGTTAATTTCATTGGGTGACCCCTCGTTCTTGTGTTCTGTGAAGGGGTAAATAACACTTTTCTTCACACCAGTCATGAATTTACAGACCTCTGTCATACCTTAGTCAGCTCTTTTCTATACCGAGCCAGCTCAGTCTTTTTAATCTTCCCTTGTATGGAAGCTGTTCCATCCCCCTCATCATTTTTGTTGCCCTTCTCTGAACCTTTTCCAATCCTAATATATATTTTTTGAGATGAGGCAACTGGAACAGTGCCCATTATCGCTCTTAGAATGGTCGCTGCCTTTCGCTGGGCATTACAATTAAATGGAAGTAGTGGATAGGATGAGTCATGGAACTGGCCAGTAAGGTTCAGACACAGATGGCGAGAGAGAGATTGATTCAGACAGTTATATATTGTTCAAACTTATTCCACCTGAAACAAGCTAAAGAACAACCTTAAGGAGGACTAGGAAGACCTGGGTGGGAGGTTTTGTGTCTTATAGTGCCAGTAATACGGGGAACATGGATACTGCTATTGGAGTTTGCAGAAAGAGCCACATTACTTCAAATGTCCCTAGGCTAACTGGCTTAATGGCTTTGCAAGGCCCTTTGAAGCTGCAAAACTCTAAGTGCTCAGCACTGTGACTTTCGCTGATGTTTCAAGGGCAGATTAAGGGAATTATACCAGCTGCCCAGAGAGGGATAATATGCTGGAGATTGCTAGATGTGAAGGAATGTGGTGAGAGGAAGGGTTAGCAAGAATACAACTAGGAACTAATGGATTGAGGTCACACAAGAAAAAGTGGCATTTTCTCCTTCTCAGCTGTAGGCTCCTGCTGCTTCTAGGGTGGTGACAGTGATCTATGTAGGTGTTTATTGAAGAAACCAACAAATAAGCTTGCACTCGGCTTGAGTCCCAGCTTTGTCTCCCTTGTTTACCAGGCTTCACACCCTGCCTGGAATGCTACCTAGCTCCCAGACACACCTACTAGCTAGATAATCTACTGCAAAAAAGCTAGCCAACAGCCTAGGGAGCAGCACTCATCCCATGCACTGACATAGGTTCCTCATCCCCATACATTGGCAAGCTGATTAGCGTGTATGTGCGAATGCATGAGTGCACACGTCTGTTCCCTGCCGGCTGGGGAAAAAACGGTGTGAGTATTATCTCCTCCTCTAGTGGCAGGAGGCCTACACACAGAAATGCCTGACTGCTGCTGACAGCTCCTCCTTCACTGTACGTGGTAGCGGTTTGGAGCCAAAGGTCTTTGGCTCTATTCTCCTTGCCACAGCAGAGCACAGTCGACAACAGGGATGTTTAACCACCTGGCGCTCACGGAGGTTGTTCATCAAGTCAAAATACCTGAGAACTTTAAAAGAGGCCAGTACCTGCGTGTGAAACTCAGGTTCTCAACTGGACTTGCAGCTGTCTCCAGACAGAGTGAAAACCCTGGAATCTTATTGCAGAGATATTAAAAATAATATCAAAGCAAAACCTAAAAGGGTCAAAATGTTTCAGTGTGGTCAAACCGAACCATTTCTACGTTTTGCCATGCAAAAGTCTGTTGAAACGGCCACGATCCCGCACAGTGTTTTGATGTTTATGAAACCGCATTTTCCTGCCAGAAAACCATTCTGCCGAAAGCTTTTCCACCAGCTGTACGTTGTAATGGTGATGTTGACAAGGGGATGGAATTGACTTCTAAAGGGGAAACTCAACTTCACACACCTTTTGTCCTGGCCTGGAGCCTTCCACAGAGAAACGGGGTGGATTGCTTAACACACTGGGTCTCTTTGCTTCCCAGCTCCTCCAGTGACTCATCTCTGGGATTTCTCTGCCTTTATGGCTCTGCATTTCAAATGAGAATCTTCAACTACTGACTCCCAGTTATGAAAGACTCACCACTTTCCAGCTTCCTCTGGCCCTGGGGGAATTAAATTAGCATGTGCTCGGAATAGGGAGTGCCTTATGTACACTTCCCGAGGGGCCCCCCACACAAAGCAAAGAGCAAAGCCCACTACCCCGCATGAGCCGAGCTAGAATTAATTACACAAGTGTGCGTTCAATTTCACAGCAAGCTGAGTCCCAGGGCTCACTGAAGGGCTGCCACTAGAGTAGTAATATGTAGCAATGGCCACAAGAGGGTACCCAAGGCCTGCTCTACCTACCAAGTACGTCTGTCAAGTTGGTTTTGTTTTTTCAGGGGCCAGATTGATTCAGTGAAGAGGGGACGAGCCCAGGGAAACTGTACGGCTCCCTCTGCCAGAGTAAAGGACCACATGACAGACACTCTTTGAGATCAGCTTGTATTTTTCAGACAATTGACCTGGTTTCTTTCAAATCAGGCCCTGGGTAGGTCTCAGAATATTTGTGCTTTATTCCTGAGCATCATGCTGACGTGAACATTGGCACTGCTGGACTGGATCAGAAGCCAGGTCCATCTAGAACTGATGGTGGTGCTGGTGAGCTGGAGAGGATAGAATTGTGGGAGGGGTTTGGGGAAGGGAGAATTGATGTGGGGGCCCAACTGATGTGGCACTGACATTACAGACAGAAAAATGGCATCAGGTTTGAATGTAAGAGCCTCATTAACTTGGCCAATTATACATAGAAAGATTTAAGGAGGTACGGGACGTTTTATAAGTTCTCACCCTAGGCGACATCCTGTGGCAGTGAGTTCCACAGTCTGCTTTTGCATTCAGTGAAAATTTTTTTCCCTTCTATCCGTTGACAAATTTGCTACTTTTCAATTTCATTGACTGTCTCCTTGTTCTTGAGCCGGCTGCTGCTCCCCTGCTGGTAGAGCTATGGAGAACAGAGGGAGGTTAAGTGACTTCCATACCAGAACCAAACACAGACCCCAACTTCAGTTCCCCTTTTCTAACAGGTGAAATGCAAATGTATCAGTCTCACCGCAGTGCCTAGAAACTCCAACTCAGCTTGAATGTCAGTGAGCCAGGCCCTGCACAAAACACATAGTAGGAGACAATGCTCGTCCAAAAGAGTTCACGATCTAAGAGACACAACAGCCAGAGTGGAAGCGAGTTGCCCTCAGTCACAAGCCAATGGAAAGGATGGGACTAGAATTGAAATTGTAATTCCCAGGCTACTACCCTATCCACTAGACTAAGCTGCCTTCTTTGGTGGGTTAGTTTTGAATATGATCTGTTTAAAGAGATGAAAGTTCTGGATTTCTAAATAACAAAAGGGAGACGGTTTTGGAAGCTGACCAATATACATGTGATCAATCTCACAGCTTCCTCTGAAGAGTTGCAGAAGAAAACCTACTTGAATGAAAGAGAAACCCAGTTCCTCAGGTCTGATTTGCCTTAGCCACAGTACCTACTGCTCACCTACCAAGTGCCACTGTTCCATGAGGCAGTCTTGAACATGAAGGACAGCACTTCGCATAGGGTGACCAGACAGCAAGTGTGAAAAATAGGAACGGGGGTATGGGGTAATAGGAGCCTGTATAAGAAAAAGACCCCAAAATTGGGACTATCCCTATAAAATTGGGACACTTGGTCACCTTAGCTTCACCCTCAGTACAGAAGTAATTTGGGCTATGCGTGGTTCGGCCACAGTTTAAACTTGATCTGCATATCACTACCCAAGAGCCTTAGGGGCTCAGTTTCCAATGGCAGCCAAGGATGGGGTGTTTGAGTAACTCTCGTGTGCAGTGTGGGTTTGATCACATATGCTGCAGGTTCCGTGTACACAACATTCTTTTCTGCCTTATCCTGCCCATGCGGAAACCCATATGGCAAAACTCTGCAAACGTATTCAACAGCCAACTCCCTAGACTATATCTGTGTTACCTAAGGATGTTGCACACTAATAGGCTACCCTGATGAGAGGAAGGAGACTGTTTTGTTGTTAAGTCCCTGGAGTGGGGAGCTCTAGGATCAAGTATCAGCCCTATATCAGACATCCTATTAGTATTTATCATCTGTTTAAGGCAGCGTCTAGGGAACCCAGTCAAGATCAGGGCCCCATGGCACACTGGGCACAGTAAAAAAAATAAGAGTAAAAGACCCTCCTTGCTCACAGATTTTGGCAAGACATTTCCATCTCGCTAGTGCAGATCCTCAGAGGTGGATAAGCTCCTACCTTCTGTTGAAATCAACGGACGTTAGCAGCCAAAATCCCACTGAGCAGCTGGGTCAGCTCCTGTGCCTCAGTGTTGCCATCTGTGCAATGGGGATAAGAATCCTTCCTTTGTTTCTTCTGTGTAGGGTGTAAATTCTTCAGGGCACAGACTTCTCTCTAATTACATGTCTGTACAGTGCTGGACACAATAGGCCCTGAGCTGGGCCAGGCCTTTGGGCCCTGCTGTTATATAAATAATGATTATAGTAGATTGAGTCCCTTATATAAGGGATACATTATTTGAGTAATAGGAATATGCATTTTAAACAATCTGCTTTGCTAGATACTATTTCTAACATATCTTACATGTTTATGTATAAAATTAGCCTACTGAAATCAGGACAGTTGTGTCATATACATTATACATATATGTAAATTCACATTGTATTTTTAAGTATATTTAACAGGTAAATACAGGGTAGACTAGGTTACGATTTGGTCCTCTAGAAAAGGGGTTGGCAACTTATGGCACGGGTGCCGAAGGCAGCACGCGAGCTGATTTTCAGTGGCACTCACACTGCCTGGATCCTGGCCACCAGTCCGGGGGGCTCTGCATTTTAATTTAATTTTAAATGAAGCTTCTTCAACATTTTAAGAACCTTATTTACTTTACATTCAACAATAGTTTAGTTCTATATAATAGACTTATAGAAAGAGACCTTCTAAAAATGTATTACTGGCACGCAAAACCTGAAATCAGAGTGAATAAATGAAAACTTGGCACAGCACTTCTGAAAGGTTGCCGACCTCTGCTCTAGAATCTTGAATTCCCGCCCCCTCAAAAAATAAAAAAAATAAAAAACACCTCTGCAAAGCAGTTACTTGGATACACAGAGTTTAAGGAACATTTGGAAAAATGAACTTGTGACTTCTGAGTTGATTTACGGTTTGGCCATGTTCGTAGCATGTACTCGCCTACCGGGTACAGTCATGTCTCCCTCTAGTCATGTCTCCCTCTAGTCGCCTACAGGGTACAGTCATGTCTCCCAGGGAGTAGGACCCAGCAGCTGGACACACATCGAACAGCCTTCTACTGCCTCAGATAACAAAGCTCTCTTTGGCAATGGAGGCCTGTGTTTCTGGCACTGATGATTACAGGTTCAATCCCTGCTTATGTCCATAGCAACTGTATCTTTATCGATTGGGGCTTGCTCTGCTGCCTATCACTGTGATATCTGAAATCTTTGGATTTCTTTTGTTCCGTGAGGAAAAAAATCCAATAGCTATAACAATTCCTAATGGATTTCATGGAGGCTGGCTGGCCTTCCATTTCAGGGTGAAAACCCTGCGGGAGGGGGGTGATTTGACTTTTTTAAATGTTATTAATTTACCACTTTGGCTGGTTGCATTTAGGAGGAGAAGGGGTTTGTGTGTGTCAGTGCTGCCAGCCTCATTCCTAGGGCAGGAAAGCTTCTGTGAAAAGGAAAAAACAGCCCCGGTTTGCTACACGTCCCCCTACACCCCTCTTTTTTGTGTTCATGAATCCCGGAACATTTGTGCAAACAGAGAGCACGTCCCTTTGCAAACGCCCAAGGGTCACATGCAGGCCAGGCCTCTCATCTGAGAATCCAGTGCTTTGCTCTCCTCGTGGATTGTTGAAAAGTGCCAAGTGTTTTTTCTATGGGAAATGTCCCAAAACGTCTCTTTTTTCATTTCCCACAAGTTTTAAATTTTGGGGATTTCCTTCCCTTTTCTCTTTGCCCTCCCCCTTTTCCAGTGGGAAACGGGAAGAGGTGAAGAGGGGGTAAAAACGCAATTCCTTGGAAAACTGAAACATTTCAAAACAAATGTCACTTAGGAAAGCCAACTCCCCGCCCAAAGCTATTTTCCATTGAACATTTTTTGCTCAGCATTTCTCAATCAGCTGTACTGTTCTTAAAGATTCAATTGACCAATCAGGGAGCAGAAGTAATACCATGTGATATAACTTTTCCCCAGTCTGCCCCGCTAGCGTACTGGTCTCCGTTTTCTCTACCAGCAGCTCCTTCTGCTGCAAGGCCCCAGGCTTCCCCAGTCTCGCTCTCCACAGCTTCCCTCTGCTCATCGCAGTCTGGGGAGCTCTGCGGTCTCTCCCCGTTCCCTGGCAGATCCCTGCTGCTCTTTGCCCCTCTTCAGCCAGCTCAGGTGTGGCAGGCAGGGCTGATTGGACAGGCCTCCCCTTTGCTCACCTCCCACCCAGCTCAGGGGTCTCCCAGGAGCAGGACCCAGCAGCTGGACACACATCGAGAAAAGCTTCTCTTGGACTCGTCAGGCTCTTTCCCTTGGGGGTGTGATGGATCGTGGGCTTGTGCACACTACTGCTTATGTCGGCATACTTATGTCACCCGAGGGTGTGAATAAGCCACCCCCTGAGCGACGTAAGATACATTGACCTAGGCGAGAAGCAGAGCTTCTCCTGCCACCATAGCTACCGCCTCTGGTGGGGATGGTTTTATTACGCCAATGGGAGAGCTCTCTCCTGCTGGCATAGAGCGTCTTCACCAGACGCGGTGCAGCTGTGCCGTATCTGGATGCACCAACCGAACCGGCACGAGAATGAAGGAGCCGAGTGGGAAGGCAAAGTTCACATCAACTCTTCTAAGCAAAGAGCCTAGTGGGTACAAATCCTTCGTTCACGTGCCCTTTCGGTTCATGCTTTTCCACCTAGTGCTTCTGCAGAGGCCCTGGGTCACCCAGGCAACGTGTTGGCCTGATGCAGGGCAGGGCGAGCAAATCCAGCTCCTTATCAGAGCTGCCCCAGGTAGCACTCATCCTGCTCTTTTGCCTCTCTATCAGTTGAGCGCACTCGGCTGGTGACGAGGGAAAGCAGCTGTTTCTGCACGGATAGAAACCCGCCAGGAATGAATTCAGGCTGGATGCTCTGGGCATAGCTGAAGGCGCATCTTTAACCAGACCCCCTCCCAGCTCCCCGATTCCACCCCTTCAGACCCACTCCTTTCTGATGGAGAACCACATCTGTGTCCCCAGCTGGGGGAGTCAGGTGAGCAGCCCCCTTGGAGCTTGTGTTTTGACACCTTCCCACACCAGCTGCCAGCGTCTGCCGTGTCAGGGCTGTTGGGCTCTCTGGAGTGGCTCACGACCATGAGTGCCATTGGGTTAAGGGAATGAATCCCACTTGCTAGTGCACAGAGCATTGTGCGATCTCACGAGGGGAACTGGCCTCTCCACACCCCCAGCCCTACTGAAGCACCAGCTTCAGAAAACAATCTAGTCCTTTGGGCAGATAGCCCAGCCCAACCCTCTGGAGCACTGCGTCTCAGCAATGCTCCCCACCAGGACCTGGGGTGTGGGCTGAAATTCTCTGTCGCCTTGGCCATGATCCTACAAGCCTTTCGCCTGCATGCCCAAGGAAGTCAGTAGTTTTCCAGCTGGAAGAGCTGCATGGTCCTGTCCTGTGGACACAGGGTGCTGGTTCCTCGGCTGCTCCAACTCCATTGACATCAGTGATTTAGGCCTAATGAGGATCTGGCCCGTAGGCTTTAGCTGACCAGATCTGACAAATGAACAGTAGCCAGGCCCTTCCCCGGCCTCCTGTCCTTATGGCAGATGTGGGCTGTGTCCTTGCAACTGACAGCCAGAGCAGAGAACACAGATGTGTCCTGAAAATCTCCTAATGAAAAAAAAAAATAATTGGAGATATACCTATCTCCTAGAACTGGAAGGGACCTTGAAAAGTCAGCAAGTCCAGCCCCCTGCCTTCACTAGCAGGACCAATTTTTTACCCCAGATCCCTAAGTGGTCCCCTCAAGGATTGAACTCACAAACCTGGGTTTAACAGGTCAATGCTCAAACCACTGAGCTCTCCCTCCTCCCAGAGGATTCAACCCAGCAGGTTCAGTTGGCTGGCCTGGGATGACGGATCCCCTTCGCCCCCACCCCTCCGCGGTGANTCCTTGGAAAACTGAAACATTTCAAAACAAATGTCGCTTAGGAAAGCCAACTCCCCGCCCAAAGCTATTTTCCATTGAACATTTTTTGCTCAGCATTTCTCAATCAGCTGTACTGTTCTTAAAGATTCAATTGACCAATCAGGGAGCAGAAGTAATACCATGTGATATAACTTTTCCCCAGTCTGCCCCGCTAGCGTACTGGTCTCCGTTTTCTCTACCAGCAGCTCCTTCTGCTGCAAGGCCCCAGGCTTCCCCAGTCTCGCTCTCCACAGCTTCCCTCTGCTCATCGCAGTCTGGGGAGCTCTGCGGTCTCTCCCCGTTCCCTGGCAGATCCCTGCTGCTCTTTGCCCCTCTTCAGCCAGCTCAGGTGTGGCAGGCAGGGCTGATTGGACAGGCCTCCCCTTTGCTCACCTCCCACCCAGCTCAGGGGTCTCCCAGGAGCAGGACCCAGCAGCTGGACACACATCGAGAAAAGCTTCTCTTGGACTCGTCAGGCTCTTTCCCTTGGGGGTGTGATGGATCGTGGGCTTGTGCACACTACTGCTTATGTCGGCATACTTATGTCACCCGAGGGTGTGAATAAGCCACCCCCTGAGCGACGTAAGATACATTGACCTAGGCGAGAAGCAGAGCTTCTCCTGCCACCATAGCTACCGCCTCTGGTGGGGATGGTTTTATTACGCCAATGGGAGAGCTCTCTCCTGCTGGCATAGAGCGTCTTCACCAGACGCGGTGCAGCTGTGCCGTATCTGGATGCACCAACCGAACCGGCACGAGAATGAAGGAGCCGAGTGGGAAGGCAAAGTTCACATCAACTCTTCTAAGCAAAGAGCCTAGTGGGTACAAATCCTTCGTTCACGTGCCCTTTCGGTTCATGCTTTTCCACCTAGTGCTTCTGCAGAGGCCCTGGGTCACCCAGGCAACGTGTTGGCCTGATGCAGGGCAGGGCGAGCAAATCCAGCTCCTTATCAGAGCTGCCCCAGGTAGCACTCATCCTGCTCTTTTGCCTCTCTATCAGTTGAGCGCACTCGGCTGGTGACGAGGGAAAGCAGCTGTTTCTGCACGGATAGAAACCCGCCAGGAATGAATTCAGGCTGGATGCTCTGGGCATAGCTGAAGGCGCATCTTTAACCAGACCCCCTCCCAGCTCCCCGATTCCACCCCTTCAGACCCACTCCTTTCTGATGGAGAACCACATCTGTGACCCCAGCTGGGGGAGTCAGGTGAGCAGCCCCCTTGGAGCTTGTGTTTTGACACCTTCCCACACCAGCTGCCAGCGTCTGCCGTGTCAGGGCTGTTGGGCTCTCTGGAGTGGCTCACGACCATGAGTGCCATTGGGTTAAGGGAATGAATCCCACTTGCTAGTGCACAGAGCATTGTGCGATCTCACGAGGGGAACTGGCCTCTCCACACCCCCAGCCCTACTGAAGCACCAGCTTCAGAAAACAATCTAGTCCTTTGGGCAGATAGCCCAGCCCAACCCTCTGGAGCACTGCGTCTCAGCAATGCTCCCCACCAGGACCTGGGGTGTGGGCTGAAATTCTCTGTCGCCTTGGCCATGATCCTACAAGCCTTTCGCCTGCATGCCCAAGGAAGTCAGTAGTTTTCCAGCTGGAAGAGCTGCATGGTCCTGTCCTGTGGACACAGGGTGCTGGTTCCTCGGCTGCTCCAACTCCATTGACATCAGTGATTTAGGCCTAATGAGGATCTGGCCCGTAGGCTTTAGCTGACCAGATCTGACAAATGAACAGTAGCCAGGCCCTTCCCCGGCCTCCTGTCCTTATGGCAGATGTGGGCTGTGTCCTTGCAACTGACAGCCAGAGCAGAGAACACAGATGTGTCCTGAAAATCTCCTAATGAAAAAAAAAAATAATTGGAGATATACCTATCTCCTAGAACTGGAAGGGACCTTGAAAAGTCAGCAAGTCCAGCCCCCTGCCTTCACTAGCAGGACCAATTTTTTACCCCAGATCCCTAAGTGGTCCCCTCAAGGATTGAACTCACAAACCTGGGTTTAACAGGTCAATGCTCAAACCACTGAGCTCTCCCTCCTCCCAGAGGATTCAACCCAGCAGGTTCAGTTGGCTGGCCTGGGATGACGGATCCCCTTCGCCCCCACCCCTCCGCGGTGAGGTGTCGGGCAAGGACCGCCGCTCGGCTGGCACCCGTCGGGCGCATTTCCACTGAGGCGGTGTACTGCGACAGGCTCCTGGTCGGCTGGGAAGGCCTCGGTGGGCAGGTGGCTTGCTGCCGCAGGGCAGCAAGTGTTACAGCCCCCGGGCCACACCTGTCGCCGCCTCCCGGGGCCGAGGGAGATGACGGCCGCCACGCCTTCCCCCCATGGCCACACTTCCCGGGGGGTGGGCACTGGATCAGAATGCTGAGGACCTGGGGGCATGGCCCGGGGATGGGCCAGTGGATCAGATTGCTGACAATATGCAGCCATGCCCAACGGGGTAGAGCCCTACACCATGACCCTGGGGAGCTGGGTTTGAGTCCTAGTTCTGCTACCAAACTGCTGGGTGACCTTGAGCAAGTCAATTTGCCTTTCTGTGCCTCAGTCTCCCCATCTGTGAAAGGGGGATAACAATACTGATCCACTCTGAAATCTATGGATGCGGAGAGCTGCGATCACTGTTCCTTACAGGATGCTTGCTGTTTGTTGCATCTGCAGGACAAGCTTCCTCAATGCTCTCCAGCCAGTGTGCCTCAACCTTGCTGTGGAGGGGCTCTCTGGGGCCAGGGGAGGGGACTTGTTCTGTCTCCTGGGTCTCTGCTGAGAGGGGTGGCCAGTACCTCTTGAGCTAAAGCTTTGATAAGGGAGGTGAATGGCCATCCACCGAGAGCAGAGCTACAGCCAGCAAGCTCATTACACAGACCCTCGGGTGCCAGTGATGTTTTGGATTGGGATGTCAAATCAGCCTAAGGGAGTTAGGCACTCCGATCCCCATTGAGTGACCTGTGCAATGCCTGAGGTCAGATTAGATGAACATCAAGGTCCCTCTGGCCTTGAAATCAAGGGGATTTGGGCACTCCCTTAAGCTCTCACAGCCTGGGGCCTTGGATACTCCAGTGCTAAGGGCCATATGAATCCTATGCTGGCTCAGTGGCAGAAGGTTCCCTAGCCTCCTGAGAGCCACTCAGTCCACCCCAGGTGCCATCCCATTTCTTTCTTCAGCTGTTGGGGTGTGTCTCCCCCTCCCCTTCGGGACATGTGGTGCCTCCCTTAGCCCCCGCTGCAGTGATCTTGCCTTACCGCCCGGCCTGGGGAAAACTTTGCCTTCTCTTATCCTGGAGCCATTTGTTCCCCGAGGAAGCCTGGTTAGCATTCTGCCTGCAGCAGGGCTTGGTGGCCATGAGTGGGGCATCTCGCTGCGTCCCTTCCCTGGTGCTGTCAGGGGCACCGCCAGCAATTCGTCTCCTCCCGCCTTCTGAAGCCAGCTTTTTGACAGAGGATGGCTGCAGTGTTCTGAAGACAATAACCTAGAGGAGCTGGCCAGAGCTGGGGCCAGTCCCTGGCTCCCCAGCCAGCAGCTCCGAATGGCTGATTAGATGCCGTAGGCACGTGATGAAGACTGAGGAAACAACCTCCCTGACCTGGACTGGCACGGTGAACGTACAGCCTGAAGTAAGGGAAGTTCTTAGGAATTCTCGGACTTCCATATCTAGCTAGAGTTGTAGGCGACAGATCTTTACTGAGAGGCAGGCAGAGTTGTAGGTGAGAGATCTTTACAGAGCACGCTGAGAGGCCAGAGTTATGGGCTGTGGCTCTAAGGCAGAGGTGGGCAAACTATGGCCCGTGGGCCACATCCGACCCATGGGCCCCTCCTGCCTGGCCCCTGAGGTCCTGCCCCAGGAGGTTCGCCCCCGGGCCCTCCCCTGCTGTCCCCCCTCCCCTGCAGTCTCAGCTCACTCTGCTGCTCTCGCAGTGTGCTGGGCAATGGGGCTCAAGCTCCTGGGTCAGCGCAGCTGCAGAGCCCGGCCTTACCCGGTCTCTGTACTGCCCGGTGGGTGGCTGGCTCCTGCTGGGCAGCGCAGCTGTAGCACTGCCAGTCACTGGTGCTCCAGGCAGTGCGGTAAGGGGGCAGGCAGCAGGAGGGCTGGCATGGCCAGCTGTAGGCACCAGCAAACCAAGCACATGCTTGGGGCAGCACAATTCCAGGGGTGGCACTCCGGGTAGGTTTTTTTTGCTTCAGCAGTTGTGCTCTCGGAGTTTAATTTTGGGTTTTTTTGCTTGGGGCGGCAAAAAACCTAGAGCCAGTCCTGGGGGTTGGATAGAGGGCAAGGGAGTTTGGGGGGGTGGTCAGGGAGTGGGGGGATGGATAGGAGTCAGGACGGTTGGGGGGGAACAAGGAGTTGCATGGGGGAAGGGGTCCCAGGGGGCAGTCAGGAAGGAAGGGGGGTTGGATGGGGTGGCAGGAGGCAGCCAGGGGCAGGGGTTCTGGGGGCAGTCAGGGGACAGGGAGAAGGGGTGGTTGGATGGGGCAGGGGTCCTGGGGGGTGGCAGTCCAGAATGAGAGGAGAGGTTGGATGGGGCAGCAGGGGGCAGTTAGGGGTGGGGTTTTGGGGAGTGGTCAGGGAATGCGGGGGTGAGCGGTGGCTACTTATGGGGCTACCTCTTCCCTTCTGAATATGGGCAGCAAACGAGAGCTCCTGCCTTGTAAGTGCATGGGGCTGGCGGGGACTGCCCCATTTCCATCTCCCAGGAGCCATGGCTGAGCAGTGGAACTTGGTTGGATCCCACTGAGCAAAGGGGAAGGATTTGGGGAGGCTGAGTCCCCTGTGCACAGCACCATGGGAATCTCCTGCTCAGCAGCCTGCAAAGATGGGGGGCGGGAGGGGGCTGGGAACTCTTCCCTCCCTGGGATCCTCAGGCTGAGCTCTTGGGAACCTGGATCCTGTGGTCCAGCTCCTGCTCCTGCTGGACTCAATGGCAAAATAGAGCAGGATTTCACAGATTCATGCATTTCAAAGCCTGAGGGGAGGATTATGTGTAACCCCGACCAGTGATTTCCTCATCTTGTGTGCAGCCCATAACTTGTGTGCAAGCGACTGCATCTCTCTTAGACAGACGTCCAGTGCTGGTTCAAAGACTCCAAATGATGCAGCAGCCACCAGTCCCTAGAAAAATGGCTCCAACAGAAGAGGATCATTAAAGCAAATTGCCTCTTCATTCCCCAGCATGGAAATCCCCTTTTTAACGCCTCGAGAAAGCAGTGTAGTTATCCATACATTGCTATTAGACAGCCTGCACGTCAATGAGCCAGCACCAGGAAAAAGCTGCATGTGGGGTTAACCTATTAGAGGAACAACTGCTAATTATCAGTGGGAATCAGTGTAATTGCGACAATCTCTGTTCACTATGAGAGCGTGGGGGTCTGCAAGTGCCCATTTCTAATGGGCCTCATTAAGCCACATCAAACTCATTTGCAGGTTAAGGACACATCCATTTTTCATAACTGCTTTTAAAGGGGGAAGAGGCTGCTCTGGCCCCTGCAATTAGGGAGGCAGTAGTGACAAGGAGGCATGAATGGAAGATCTAATTTTCATGCTAACGAGGGATAACAAGCACCAGGCGCCTCCTTGCTGCTAGGAACCCAGAAGGATCTGTCTCGTCTCTTTCAAGATGAAAGTGATGCTGCCACCTGCAGATCAAAGGAAACCAAGGAGATGATCCCCAGGCCTGAGAAGTGTTTTGCACAAGGGATGGAAAAAAGGTGAACAGGCTCATGTCAGAAGAACGGATTGTTTCCGGAAGAGACGACGATAAGCGCGTGGGTGTTTTCTTGGTGTCTTGTACCTGGCGTGTAAACAAATCCTGGGTAACATGTGTTCAGAAAAAGCTTTCCTCCCATGGCACCTTCTGCCATAAGATTAGAACCCAGCGGACCAGAGAGTAGTGAAATCTTGCAGCTAACCACTTGGCACGCCTTCTTCGTTGGGGTGCATTCATCATTGTTATATTGCATTTGTGTGAGGAAAGTGATTATTCCCCTCTATTTGGCACTGGTGAGGCCACCTCTGGAATATTGCATCTGGTTTTGGGCCCCACACTACAGAAGGGATGTGGAGAAATTGGAGACAGTCCAGTGGAGGGCAACGAAAACGATCAGGGCGCTGGGGCACATGACTTACGAGGAGAGGCTGAGGGAACTGGGCTTATTTAGTCTGCAGAAAAGAAGCGTGAGCGAGGGATTTTGATAGCAGCCTCACTATCTGAAAGGGGGGTTCAAGAGAGACAGAGCTTGGTGCTCTCGTGTGGTGGCAAGATGACAGATCAAAGGGTAATGGTCTCAAGTTGCGGGGGAGGTCTAGGTTGGATATTAGGAAACACTATTTCACTAGGAGGGAGGTGAAGCACTGGAATGGGTTACCAGGGAGGTGGTGGAATCTCCATCCTTAGAGGGTTTTAAGGTCCAGCTTGACAAAGCCCTGGCTGGGATGATTTAGTTGGGGTTTGGTCCTGCTTTGAGCAGGGATTGGACTAGATACCTCCTGAGGTCCCTTCGAACCCTGATATTCTATGATTCTATAAGCAGATCTTAGTTAGTCAGGGATTGAAGCCCCACTGTGCTAAGCACCGTATACAGACAGCATGGAAAGACAGTCCTTGCCCCAAAGAACAGGCACACTAAGCAAGAACTCAATGTCAAAGAAGTCCCTGGACATTCTTGCCCTGTGTCAAATGGCCTGGTGGCCTAGGGTTATGGCTCTGGGTTTGGCGACACTAGAAGGCCAGCGTTCGAAACCTTGGCATGCCCTGGCAGTGAGGGCTACAAGATGCTTTGAAAACCCTCCCAGGGTGTCTACCTGCATTGTTAGGTGCCTAAATACCTTTAAAAAGCTGGCTTTTACCTGCTTGGGCCCTCATTTCCCCACCTGAACAATGGGGATAATAGCACTGTCCTGCCTTATGGAGATTGCAAGGCTTGGATGGTGGAGCGGCGGTTTTCAGGGTGGGGTCTTCAGACCCCTGGGGGTCCCCAGACTATGCCTAAGGGGTCCACTGGGGTCCGTACCTTCTTCGACCTGAACACTGGTTTTCAACCTGGGTTCCATGGCCCTCAGGGGGGCCCCCAGACAGTGTCTAAGATTTCCAAAGGGGTCCGCACCTCCATTCGAAATGTTTTAGGGGTTGGCAAATGAAAAAAGGTTGAAAACCCCTGGTCTGGAGTAATGGGGGGGCTACAGAAGTACCGTAGACGGACCGTGTTTCACTTATAAGCCAACAGGGATCTATTTAAAGGGAATAATGGCTATGTGCGCACAGAACTTGGATTTAAAATATTAATATTCAATATACAACATGCATTACTATTATTCTGCCAGCTGAGTTGCGTGAGTGAACAGGCTATCGGTTTGCATGTGGCGGTTGGGGGAGGTCAGAGTTCCCGAGCAGAGGCCGTAACCTCCCCTCACCATCCTTCTCTTGACAAGACCCCAGCTTGCTCACCTGCAAGTACATGGCAAGGCCTGTCGTTACCCACCGTTTTTTTCCAGAAGAGGGAGGCTGCGAGGGAGTTCAGAGGATCTGGGATTTTGGTGGGGATGTGGTCTGCATTTGCTAATACCAATTAGCAGGCATATTGTCTTGCTGTTTTCGTGTAAAAGACCCCCGAGTTTGACAGTTGGCATGCTGCATGCTACGGAGCTGGGGGCATTCGAAATGTCTGTGTGACAATGGGTGTGTCTACACTGCAATCACCGGGTGTGACTGCCGCTTGAGCTGACATAGCTGAGCTAGCAGCATGCAGTGTGGTCCTAGCCGTGTTAGTTCCAGGATATTAAAGTGACAAGGTTGGGGAGGTAAGGGCTCGTCTCTCTCCCCAACAGAAGATATTATCTCACCCCAGCTTGGTCTGCCAGTTCTGGGTGGGTTTGGACAGGCAGCGGTGGAGCTTACGCTGCCACGGCTTTCATTGCTCCTGGACCAGAGCTAGCCAGATTAACGCTAATTTGGGTAGCTCAGCTCAAGCAGCAATCCCACCTAGTGACTGCAGTCAACACATGCCCAATGTCTGTCCGCAGGCACCACCATCACACTAACAAGGCACTGAAAGAGAGAGAGAGAGAGAGACAGAAATAAACAGCATGTTAAGTTAATAAAGCTGAAATAATTTTCAAAAGTGTTGACGTACATTTTCCATTTAGCAAAACTAGAAGGGTCTATTTCATGTTGTTCCTAGCTTACATGTGTGAGCACAGAGCAGCAATGACAGAGCAGCCGCGTGCCGAGCGCTGCCGGGGAAAGTCAGAATGTTTAAAAAGGCACCTGTTTTTATTGACACTTTTTTAAAAAAAAATCATGAAAACATTTCTCTTCCTGTTAGGTTTGATGACACCTTCCCACCCCACCATTTTTTAGAACCACCAGTTTCTTTGACCGGGTCTCTTGGAAGTCTCTCTCTTTAAAAAGGTAACGTGACGGCTCCTCTTGTTGAACTGCGCAGTCTTGTAAGCGCAGAGCCGTAAGTCGCGGCATCACCGTTTGGCGGGAGGATCAGAGTTTATTTCACATGAGACCGTCAGCACAAAGGAAAGCACCAGTCTCCCTAGCCTATTGCTCGGGTGGGTCTGATTCCAGATGGCACATGCTAAGGGAAAACAGGCCACGCTGATGCTTTCCTAGACACAATGCAATAATAATTTCATCTCTCAACAGGAAGGAGACTCTTTGGCGGCTATGAATCTGGATTCTCCTATGTTTGACCAACAATTCATGTCTGCGACCCTAAGGAACACATCTGGCACTGGGCAAATGATGGGTGAAATTCGGTCCTGCATCTCTTGGAAGTGACTTTAATTTTTTGGGGCCTTTAGCTGCTACTGCCATAGAAATATTTATGACTAATAATACACCTCTACCCCGTTATAATGCCACCCGATATAACACGAATTCGGATATAACGTGGTAAAGCAGTGCTCCGGGGGGGTGGAGCTGCGCGCTCTGGCCGATCAAATCAAGTTCGATATTTTATAACACAGTAAGATTTTTTGGCTCCTGAGGACAGCGTTATATCGAGGTAGAGGTGTAGTTAGAAATACAAATAATTAGGCACATAGGACCAATCACACACAGTGAGCCGGAAATATTGATTAGGAGAGAGTTGACGTGAACAGTTCTTACACCGTGTCTGGTCTGACAGTTGTCCAAATTCCAACTATATTAGCGTCATACATTTTAAGGCCAGAAAGGATCATTAGCTCACTAGTACAATGGGGTCTGGTCAAATTGGGACCTTCTGTGAGCAGGGGAGAGATTACTTCCCTCTCCCCTGCCCCCACCAGCAGCCTGGTGGCAGCCCCATCTACCAGTTATGGGACAGGGGAATCCACCCACTCCACCAGGTTTCTGACTGAGGTGCCTTCTTGAGCGCAGGAGTCCGCTACCTGCAGTTTGGCTAATGCTCTCCCCTGGGCTTTTTCCTACTGCTCCGCCCCTCTCCTTGGGGTGTGTCATAGTGGGCGGTTGACCCCGGAAACCTGGTGCATGGGTCTCAGAGGGGTAGAAAGTCCCGGCCCCTGGCAGCAAATCTTCTTGGAATGCCTTCCTGGCATAGTCCCTCTGCAGCAGTGCATGCAGGTCTGCTTCTTTCTGCCCACTGTCTGGCTGTGCTGAAGAAACATAAGTCCTTCCTCCACCTGGAACGTGCCCAACAGGCCTGCCAGGGCAGGGCTTCCCAGACCCAGAGTTGCTCCTGACCCTCCAGCAGGGGGTTTTCACCCCATCACAACTTCCCTGGCCATCATTAGCACTGTTTTTAAGAACAGTGTAAGGCCTTTTTCTGAGTCGCATCAGGAGAGCAGCAGCCATGAGCCAAGAAGCAGAAAGTCCCATCCTCACATTCCATCGATCTAAACGATATTAAAACAATGTCATGTCGGGCTGTTAAGGAGTCGATCCTGTCCTAACAGTACCCATCACCACCAGATAAAGAAACACGTCTTAAGATGTTTAAAGAAAACGTTGTTTGGTAGAATTCTGTCTGGCACTGAATCACTTATCAACACTTCTGTATTGTTTATCTGCATGGTTTCTGTCTAGCTCTTTGATTGTTTCTGACTGATGCATAACACATTTTGCAATTTTTAAAGCAACTTAATGTTGAAGGGTATAACTAGGTGAAGAATTATTTTGCAATATGTCAGGATTCATCCAAGAATTATTTTGTAATACTGTAGTAAAATGATTGGCTAAGGTATAGCTAAGCAGGACTCAAGTTTCACTGTATAACCTAGGGTCCAAAAGGAAGTTCTTTGGAACCAACTCCAGGACACGGCCCCAAGATCAGAGCCACCAGACCTCAACACCCTGCCAACCACATCATGCAGATGCTGGAATCCCTAGATGTCCTGATCCTGACTGGTCACCATGAAAAGTTTGCCTGCCATATTGGGAATGGTGAGCTTAGCGTGTGCATTCTGTTTTGGTAACTGTTAATAAACACAGGTTAAGGACATTACTGTGTAAGGCTCTTTCACCAGTAAAAGGTCCTGCAAACCCCAGAAGGTTATGCCGTGAGCTCTAGAAACAGGGGATGGGTGGGTGCCTATATTAACCGGGTTACGCCTGTAAGCAGTCAGGATGAGCGCTACCCTGACATCTGGTGGTGAATTGTAGGGAGTGTGGAAAGAATTTCAAGAATTTCAAAGAGTGTGGAAAGAGTATTTGCATTGGCATCCACCCCCCACTTAGCATAAGCCCACAGCAGACTGGGATGGTTATTTTAACAGCTCTGGGATCCCCAACTTCTTTGTTATTGGAGCAGGAGGAAAAAAAAGTTTGTCACTCTGATTGTGTGAATGGGGAGCTGTGGGACTGCTTCTTTGTGACAGAGATGACTCAACCTCAGTTGGGTGGTACTTGCAAAACATGGGATATGGGTTCCAAAACCCTATGAATTGAGAGGGGTTGGGGACTGGTCTGTGTAGTTGATGGCATGGGCCTCTTTTGAGGGCCTGGAACACCAATTGCACATCCTCCTTGCTCCAATGTTAAAGAGTAGAGCTAATTTTGATTCTATTAGGAGTCCATCTAGAGACTGCTGAGCTGAATTCATGTTGGGCTAATGGTGCACCAGCACCAGGGATCCCCTAAGAAGAGCTGAAGTCACTGAGTGCTGTGTTAACCAGTGAAGGAGCCTGAAGACCTATTGTTAAGTGGCTGGCAGAGCAATTTGCAGTGTGTTGGAAGAGCCCATGGAACAGCAAGTGGAGTGCAGTGGTTTGCAGGGACAGCTGCACAGCTAGTGTGGTGGAGTGGGTTGTGGTGAAGGCTGCAGCAGAACTCCACAGAGAGGTGGAGCAGTTGGCCCTGGACCACGTAAGGTGCCCCTTAACATCCTTTGTGGACTTCCCCCCCATTTCCACCCAGGCTGGGAGGGTAAAACTCTGCAGATAAACTCTTGAATTCAGGGGTGGCACTGACCAGAGACTTTTGGGTTATTGGACTTTGGGGTAAGACCCTAAGGGGTAAAGGACATTGCCAAATGTACTTGGAGGTGGGTTTTGTTTATGGTTTGTGTTATAACTCTGTTTGTGGTGTTTCTGCAATGGGATGCCGCATTGTTTCCTTCCTTTATTAAAAGGATTTTGCTACACTCAGACTCTGTGCTTGCGAGAGGGGAAGTATTGCCCCCTAGAGGCGCCCAGGGGTGTGTGGTATGTAAGTGTCCCAGGTCACTGGGTAGGGGCTCGAGCCGGTTATGCATGGTGTTATTAAAAAGGAACCCCTGGATACTGAACCCGGCCCTTGTTGCTGCCAACTCAGAGGGGCAGAAGGGTTACACACCTTGAACCCATCGAAGGGTAAAGGTGGGTGCCCTAGAGTGTGCGGGTAACAACAGGACTTGCATTTGGAGTGGACAGGCTGCTGTGGCTGCCTAGCGATGCCAAGGACACCAAGGCAGCCTGTTGGAACAGCAGACACGTCTCCGAAGCAGCTACCGTCAAAGTCATCAGTGTTGCTTGTCAGAACAATGGGTTGGCTAATGAGAGTGGCCAGGCTAAATGGAACTGGTTCTCCCCGTGTGGGACTTTCATCATCTGACTGAGACTCGGAAGCTGCTCAGTGGGTCACATGACAGAGCGGACCAAAACCTTATTTAAGGGCAAGATCTGCTCTTGGTTTTGTTTCTCAGGGGAGACAGGTGACACGAAGCATTGGCTTGGGGAAGGGCGTACCTGTAACTCTGCTGGGAGCTTTGAGAGTGAAAGTGACCGGGGGGGGGGGTTAGAACCCCCCGTGCAAAGCTGGTGTTCCTGGTTTTACATGCCTCATGTCCCCGAAGAGTAAAACTGAAAACCGCAGAGGTGGAGCTGGAGGGAGTGTGCATACATGACTGGAGAGGGGAGAGGATGTCTCAGCACTGAACTCAGGGCCTAGGGCAGTTGGGCTGCCAAGTCTTGCGTCGCAAAGTAGGAGGCCGGACTGGGGGTCTGCACCTAGAAGTGTGCCTCAGGACACCGGAGCTATAAACAGTGACTGCACGCTGCCCAGACCCAACTGGCTTGGAGATACGTGGGATCTAAAGGTTGGATCTAGTTACAGCGGGCTGGAGACCGTCCATTAGGGGGACCCAGCCTGGTCTGCACCAGCATCTCTTCCAGAAAGGCATCCAGTCTTGAGCTGAAGACATACAGAGACAGCGAACCCACCACTCTGCTGGGTTGTTTGTTCCAATGATTGATCACCCTCACCATCAAAGCTGGAAACATGCTGCCTTGGCAGCAAACATGTACGGTCAGTGGGGTGATTCATGAGCCAAATACATGCCTAAATTGGAGGCATTTTTTTTGGATGGCTACTGTTTCACTAGTTTTCCAAATTCCTGTGGATTTAAACGCAGCTTTCGCTGTGTGAGTTGTGCTGAACTGGGTTCCCCTGGGCCATGCCTCATTGGTTTGAAGACTGGGCTGGAAACTTCCTAAGGCCGGATGATTTTTATTGTTTGGGTTTTGCTAGGCTAGACATAACATGAGATTGATTAAACTGTCTCACGCGCTACAGGAGCGATGGAAAATGAGCACAAATTCCATGAAGATATTGAGTCCTACGGAGAATGTCTAATGAGAGAGTGTCAAACCGTGGTTCCAGCATTGATGTGACCCCATGCAGCCTCTGTCTCATCACACAGAGGCAAAGCCTTCGCCTTTTAGCTGGTCTGCTGTATTTCCATGTGGAACCAGGGAATTCAGTGGTCCGTGACTGTTTGCATGCAGAGAAAAAAAGATAATGACTCCATTTCAAACCTCAAAGAAGCTTGGATGGATGAACTTCTGGTTTGGTTTCATCTCTTGTCTGGACCTGTTTGTGTGTGTGAGATGACCCAATCTTGGCTAACACTGGGGATTGGACTGGGGACTTCCAGAATCAAACATATGAGCTGCTATAGTATGAGCTAAAAAGCGAGGCTGTAACAGTCTCAGATCCTCTGGACTACATCACTGATCAGTGGGTTGCATTTACCCTTCATAACTCATCATTAAATAGAGGGACAGCTTATTAATAGCACTCCCAGTAACCTCACAACCAGGAGTGCTGGAACATTTTGTGTAGTGGGGGGGCTGGGAGCCATTGAACCAAACTGTAAACCCTGCCTCTAATGGAAACCACTTCAAGGCAAGGGGTGCGGCAGCACCCCGAGAAGCTGTAGATCCAGCTCCTGTGCTCACAGCCGTGGAATATGACTGATGGGCTGCAGTGCACAGGCACTTCTGGGCAGGCATTGGGAAAAGCCGGGAATACAGTTCAGTGGGGCACAAAGGCAACACGTGGGGCTGTCTGCATGCACCCCCTGCAGCCCATGTGCCACAGGTTGTAGAGGGACGAGGCCTAGAGCAGGCTTTGTGTGGGGCTATTTCAGATCACATGCACACGCTCCCTGCTGCCTCCTGCTTTTCCAAGGGGTGGTTCTGATTGGCAAGGCCAGTTACTTTGGGCAATACACTGATACATTAACCAGGCTAATCATTCACGCGCCATTGCTTAAACTCTCAGAACCTGGCTAAGCAGCGGGGCGTGGGGCCAAGCGAGCATCGTGGCAAACAGCTCTCTGGCCCTGTAGGAATTCTCACCAAGTAGGGGGCATCTGCCCCCTACAGGAGGAAGGAATTGGCCCAGGTGCTAGGGGAGCTCCTGGGGTCTGCAGAAATCACACTTCTCTACGATGGTTTCTACAGGTTCCGTTTAATAAACAGGTACTTCCAAGGCAAGTCAGTTACAGCAACACAAGGGCAGGCTGATCACAGGAGATGTGCATCAGGTGGAAAGCAACCCACAGATCCTCCCATGCAGGTGGGCCCCCTGGACGGAGATGGCCGGGTCACTGGGATAGAGTCTGCATGCCATTCCTCCTCCTCAGCCATCTACCCCAGCTTTAGTGCGGAGGGAGAGCTTTCTCTCTGGAAACACAACTGGGGCCTGAGCCCCTCCCATGCCGCAGGCATAAATAGTCAGATCCTTGCCCCTGCGCTGCAAAGCCAGTTTAGCTGGATTTTCCCGAACCTGGAGGACTCTCCAGGTGGCATGGGGCTGGCATAACTGGCTTTCTTCATACACCCCTCCTGGGTTCAGGGGTGTGACCAGCATGCTGCTGTGCGCTGCTGATCCCCAGATGCCAGAATGGCCCCTAGGGGCCATTGCAGCTGTGTGCAAATTAGAGCAGCCTCAAGGTTCTTGTTTCTCATCAGGAAACATACAACTAAAGTCAAACAAGCAGGGCACAATTCCTCCCATTGCACCAGGGATGGCTTTGGCCCATGATGTCAGATACAAGCCCACATCTGGCTAACCAAGGAGGAAAAGCACATCTCTTTTGTCATGGAGCTCGGCTGAATCACAGACTCATTGAAATTACTGATGGGAAAGACCTGTGAGGGCAGATAACGTGGGAGATAAAGGCTGAAGCCATTGCATATTGTCCTCAAATGCTCCCACATTGGTCTGCTGGGATGGCTGGCACAATCGTGCTTGTGAATTTAATGCTTATGAAAAGGGAGGAGGGATGAATAGCACAGGCCTGAATCATGACCTGGGCAAAACGCTCCCCCTGCCCCTTTGCTGATGCAGTATCTCTGCCATCATTCCGACACCCGTGGCAGTCCCCGGGCCAGAGTGCATGCAGCCTCTGCAGCAGTGCCCTGCTTGCAAGGAGGTCTTGGTCAAGGAAGCCTGTACATTTCCTTCTGAGGAGGCACCAATGTCCCTCGGTCCTGACCTGCAGCACTTCTGCCATCCCAGACCTGGGACTCTTCCTCTCCAAACCACCAGCTCTGCTCAGCCCTAGTCTGCTAGGCACAGAGTCCTGGGACACCGTCGCTCCCTCCCTGTACACCATCCGCTCTGCAGCTGCCCCTGCTCTTCCAGGCCTGAGCAGAGATGGCCTATCATGCCATGTGGTGGGTAGGTTTGCAAGTACACCTGGTTTCAGACCCACTGTAAGGCCATGTCCCTCCCCACTGCACCAGCTCCTCATTTTTCAATGGCTCAGAAGCGACAATGTGTTTTCTAATGTGACTATTTTAGAAGCATTTGTTTAAATAGGGCATGAAACTGATAATGTGCCAGCTGGAATGTGTCCATTATAAAGATTGCGGACGATACTAAGCTGGGAGGAGTTGCAAGTGCTTTGGAGGACAGGATAGAATTCAAAATCATCTTGACAAACTGGAGAAATGGTCTGAAGTAAACAGGATGAAATTTAATAAGGACAAATGCAAAGTACTCCACTTAGGAAGGAACAATCAGTTTCACACATACAGAATGAGAAATGACTGCCTGTGAAGGCGTACTGCGGAAATGTAGCTGAGGGTCAGAGTGGATCACAAGCTAGATATGAGTCAACAGTGTAACGCTGTTGCAAAAAAAAAAAAAAGAAGAAGCAAACATCATTCTGGGATGTATTAGCAGGAGTGTTGTAAGCAAGACACTAGAAGTAATTCTTCCACTTTACTCCACGCTGATTAGGCCTCAACTGGAGTATTGTGTCCAGTTCTGGGTGCCACATTTCAGGAAAGATGTGGACAAATTGGAGAAAGTCCAGACCAGAGCAACAAAAATGATTAAAGGGCTAGAAAACATGACCTACAAGGAAAGACTGAAGAAACTGGGTTTGTCTAGTCTGGAGAAGAGAAGACTGAGCGGAGAGATAACAGTCTTCAGCTACGTAAAAGGTTGTTATAAAGAAGAGGGTGACAAATTGTTCTCCTTTTCCACTGACAGGACAAGAAGCAATGGCATTAAATTGTGGCAAGGGAGAATTACGTTAGGAAAAACTTCCTGTCAGGGCAGTTAAGCTCCAGTACAAATTATCTAGGGAGGTTGTGGAATCTCCATCACTGAGTTTTTAAGAGGTTAGACGAACACTTGTCAGGAATGGTCTAGATAATACTTAGTCCTGCCTTAGTGCAGGCGACTGGATTATTTGACCTATCAAGGCATCTTCAGTCCTACGACTACCCACATTTCTATAACTGCCCACTGTGAAGGGACTGGATTGCTCAGCGTCAGAAGCAACGTCCGGGTTTTTGCCTCCCTAGGTGGCAGTGCTCCTCCTCCAAGCATTCATCGGCGGGGGCTCCTTCTGCTCCGCGTCTTCAGGGCACTTTGGCAGTGGGTTTCGGAGTGAGTGAAGGACCCGCCGCCAAATTTCCGCTGAAGACCAGGAGTGGAAGGACCTCCCACTGCCAAATTTCCACCGAGGGCAGCAAAATGCCACCCCGCAAATCCTGCCACCCTAGTGGAAATGCAGGCCCTGCTCAGCGTGATGGGATATATGGAGTATTTCATAGCTAGGGTGATAGTTAGAACCTGACCCAGCTGAATAGAGACCAAACTTTCTTACATTTGATGGGTGCACGATAGGACTAGTAGGGGAAAAAAGTTGGGGGTTTCGGTTCAGTTTTAGGGAACAGGCGTCCCAAGGCCAAAGTACTCCACCACACTTGGCAGGCTTGGTGGTCAACTCAGCAGAAAGGCCAGACACTGCACCAGTGAAACTGAACAATCCTCTCACGCCTGGAGGTCAAGAGCTGAGGCATGTGGGTTAAGAAGCCCTGCATGGAGAAAGCATGCACTGAGACAGCCTGTGCTGTGCCAGTTCTGTGGATCAGGAGAGGCCCTTTGATCACCAGAACAGGCTATCCATCCATGCCCCTTTCCATCTCCATCCATCCCCATACACACCCTCTACTTGTTTTATCCTGCCATCCATCATCCCAGTATCTGAGCTCCTTCTACGCAAAATCAATAGCAATAGCCAAGTTCTCAGTGGACTTCCTGGAGTCTGTCTCTGCTCCCTCTTTGGGGTAGGGTTTATTTTGTGGACAGTTTAGATTTTATTAATTTCCTTATGGTGGTGGTGCTCAGTTGGGTAGAAGGGGAGAACCCAGAACTTTTCAGCAAATTCATGCAACCAATGTGTGTTCTGGATCACAGAGCCATGGGAGATGTTTCCTCCCAATGTTCTAAGTGATGCATGGTCCCACATGGACACTTTCTGGCATATACTGTGATGGCATTGACTCATCCCAGCAGACACATGGGCAAGTCATTAAGAGGTTATGTCAAGCCACCTGCAGGAGAAACAAGGGAGGTTAGCAGCACTGCAATCATCTCCTTGCAGGAGGTTGAAAGGAGGTCACCCCAGAGAAACCAGGCCAATCCTGCCCCTTTTCATACAGAAGATTGGGGCCTCGTCTCCTCCTGCAGGGCTGAGCAGATAAGTCCAGTGAAACTGGCTTGCAAAGACAGATCCCCCGGCTCCCTTTCTTTCTGACACCCCTTGCTTTCCGGCTCATGCTTCAGAAAGCGCAGGCATCCAAGCACAGAGGAGAGGAACAGAAATAAAAACAGAGGCCCAAAATGAGAAGGCTTTTTAAAGAGTCGTCACTCCATGCGCACAATTCAATCTCCTCAAACAGAGGCAAAGGATCACCCCTCTCACCTAGTTCCTTATCTGGTTTTTGCTATTCACTGTAGAAGGAATGAAAGGTTGTAAACCAACTGGAGGAAGGCAGCCCAGCAGAAATGAGGAGCTTGGAGCACAGAGTCACTCCTTGGAGTCTAGCAGCGTAAGTTACATTTTATTAGAAATTTGGCAACGCGTAGGTGTGGATTGTTTTCTCCCTGGGTCTGTAGCTTTTTTCTAGTCCCTTGCATGCATTTCTTTTCCGTCTTTTCCTGTGGTATCATGGCAGCTGGAATGACACCCAGGACAGAGCAGGAAGGGTTAGAATGCTGCCTTCCATGTCCCGGCCCCGCTCCTCATCTTGTTCTCTCCAGGAACCAAGCAACCACTGAAGCAGACCCTGCTTCCCACACGCCTTCCTTTAGGGAGTGATGAGTTAATGCCACATGTTCTCAGTCAGCTGCTCGTTCCTCTTTAGCCTTCACTGAATGTTAGTTCAGGGGTCCCAGGATGAGACACACAGCAAGGGCAGTAAAGTGACTTGTAGCAAAAGATTAAAAAGGAGACCCTTTCCCCCCACCCCACGGCCTGCCCTCATCTGTCACCAGATCTGTTCACCCATATTAGCTTCCCCATCAGTGCTATTTTTTCTAAGTATGTAAATCCCTACAGGCTAGGTCAGGACTAGAGGGGTTGGAATCAGAACTCTGAATGTATTTGGGGCTGCGGTGTAACTTTAATTAGACTTTTTCTTTTCATAATGTCAGTTTTGTAAACCTCAGCAAGAAAACTTGAGATGCACAGAGCAAAAATGCAAATAAGACATGCTTCAGAAACCCTGTTGCTTCTGTGAAACCTGTGATCTATGCACAGACACGTGCTGACTCTAGCTACATTCTGATATCTTGTTGTGGCATTAAAGATATTGGAATTGAGCTGCAAATGAGAGACAGCAGGCCTGAGAGAGAAGAATGAAAAGGAGACCCTCCTTTGGATGCTGGTCTCTTTGGGAGTGAGCCTGCCAACTCAATGGGGAACTTTGCCGAGATCCAGCTCAAGTGCTCAGACGTGTGCGCTACCCCCAGCCCCAGTCACGGATAGTTCCATCCCATTGCTCCTGGAACTCATGGGCGCGGGGTGGGGGGGGGGCTTTTGACTTCCTCTGGGGACTAGTCTGGCTTTAATAAACCCAGTAGTGCTACCAGCTTCAGGCCACACAGCTAGTATAATGCAGGAATAGAAATCCAGCTCTCCTGCATTGCCTAGAACCAGGGATGGAAATGGATGAAAGACCGAGTCCTAATAAAGAGCTGGAGGGATACCAATTCTATGACTCCCTCCCAACCCAGAATGACCCCTTCTCCCCCACACAGGCAATGTTGACAATCTTAGATTGCCCCCCGCCCAGGCCCGCCCAGGCCTCTGGCAACTACTACCCTAGAGAAAATGAGCTCATAAGCACCCATCTCCTGCCACCCTGTAACTAGCTGATGACTGCTTCACATTCCCCAGGTAGGACTTCAGCAGGGAGCTTGTCCCTATGAATTACCTCCAAGTAGCTGGGATCAGGAGCTTCTTAAAAGTGATGGGTGGGCCACTGGTGCCCAAACTGTGACCTCGTGCCTCGCCTTTCCCAAGACCTCGCCCTGCACTTGCTCCTTTACACCTCCTCCCCCATCGATGCCTTATAGCCGGTAAAAAGTGATGGGACTATGCCCCCTGCTGTCCCCGTTCCGGTGCCCCTGGCCAGCTGGGGGCTGCAATTCAGCCTGTCAGCACTCGGAAACTTCCCAGCTTTGCCGGGGGACGTTAAATCCACTCTGAAACGTTAAAAGAGAATGAAAATGCAAATTAAACTGCACTGCTAATCCCTGAGGGAAAAATAAAACACAAATTAAGCAGCTCAGAAGAAAGTGTGCATCTCTGAATATCCTTTTCTGAGCACTGGCCAATATTTTACTAGCACTTAAAAAAGGCCTTTTGTGTGTTTAAATCCAAAGCACGATATGATGCCAAGCAGGATTCAAATGATAAGAACGGCCGTACCGGGTCAGACCAAAGGTCCATCTAGCCAATATCTGTCTATCAACAGTGACCAATGCCAAGTGCCCCAGAGAGAGTGAAGCTAACAGGCAATGATCAAGTGATCTCTCTCCTGCCATCCATCTCCATCCTCTGATGAACAGAGGCTAGGGACACCATTCTTTACCCTTCCTGGCTAATAGCCATTTATGGACTTAGCCACCATGAATTTATCCAGTTCCCTTTTAAACATTGTTATAGTCCCAGCCTTCACAACCTCCTCAGGTAAGGAGTTCCACAAGTTGACTGTGCGCTGTGTGAAGAAGAACTTCCTTTTATTTGTTTTAAACCTGCTACCCTATTAATTTCATTTGGTGACCCCTAGTTCTTGTATTATGGGAATAAGTAAATAACTTTTCCTTATCCACTTTCTCCACATCACTCATGATTTTATATACCTCTATCATATCCCCCCTTAGTCTCCTCTTTTCCAAGCTGAAGAGGCCTAGCCTCTTTAATCTTTCCTCGTATGAGACCCTCTCCAAACCCCTAATCATTTTAGTTGCCCTTTTCTGAACCTTTTCTAGTGCTAGAATATCTAGTGCTGTTAAACAGCTGCTGTGCTCCACACCAGAGGCAGCTGCAGCTTCATGGCACGAGGCATGATTCCTTTATATGCAACTCTTTGAGAAGTGTTTCAGGATCCCACAGGGTGAACATGCCCAGGTGTGGAATGTGGTTCTTGTTCAGAAGCCAGAAAGAATCCTAGTCAATTGGCAGTTTTCAGCACAAGTCATGCAATGTGCTTCAAGACCATGTGACTACCATTTCATGTGGCGTTGTGAGATGTAGCTGCAGAGACACATGTGCTCTGGAAATACCAAGCTACGGTTGTCGGATGTAGCTCATCATAAAGCACCCTGCTTTATTTCAGTCAGAAAAGCAGGTGAGGATGAGTGACCCAGGGGGCCAGTAATAGTCTTCCAATCTCTGAAGTTGCTGGACCAGCACTAGTGTGACCCGAAGTAATTACTAGCTACATGGGGTCCTGTTTGGAAAGAGCGGGGGGGAGGGGTCAGCCTAATTCAAACCCCTACTAGCGTGATGCTGACAGACCCCTGTCCCCAGTGGAGGGGATTGAACTTGAGACTCTGAAGCTCAGTGTCTCATCAATCTCTAGATCAATGGTCCCCAACCTTTTTCGTCTGGCGTGCGCCAGATGATGAGCCACGGAGGACCATGGTGGTGGACGAGCATCTACTGAAATGCTGCTGACAAGCGGCAATGATTTTTCGATGGCATTTCAGCAGCAACGCCTCTGGATGACGGTGCTTCTTGGCGACATTTTGGCGGATGCTTGTCCGCCGGCCAGTACATGGGTGCACTTAGATGCCATGGTGCCCACGGGCACCGCACTGGGGACCCCTGCTCTAGATGGGATAGGTGCCACTCGAGGGGGACAGAGCACCACACCAAGCAGGCCTGAGTTATCTAGCTGCCAAGATGTCAAGGGCCAGCAACTCAGAGCTTTCCCCCGGCTCCTTTTACAGTCCCACCCCACTTGAGTGGACCCTGGGCCTCGCCTTTGGCGTATCACATCTTAGAGGGCAGAAAACAGCCTGCCACCTCCTAAGGAACCATTCCCAGGTGCACAGGGAGCAATCCTTCCGCCCCCACGTACCCCAGGATCAGAGCTAGTCTAGAGGAAGAACTCTGCTGCACTGCAGTGGCTCTCCTGGCTTCATGGGACGGGGATGGCATTCCTAGAGAGGTGTGAATTGGTTTGATTCTGAAGAGCTGCTCTCCTGATTTTGATCTGGAAGGTGGTTCTTCCTTTCTTGCACCTGTTCATAGATTAGAAGATTTATGATCATGTCATCCGACCTCCTGCTTAATTCAGGCCCCAGGACCTCGCCCACTATCGCCTGCCCGGAGCCCAACAACTCCGGGGTGCTCCTTACTGGCTGGGGATATGCGGAGTCCTGCCCCTAAGGATTTCAATGCATTCTTAGGGTCTATGAGTGCAACTGGGGCCAAGCAGCTTCAGTCTAAACTTTGACCCCGCTCCATCCCTGCCTGTGTCGTTTTTTTCCTATGTAATCAGTTTGATCCCCATTCCTTTTTGGGCCCTCCCCATTTTTAAGGGGTGGACCAATGCCATCTGTATGGAATGAGCCCTTTAGGTCTCTCTCCAGGTGATCAGAGAGACTGGCCTCATTGGCCAGTGCTGGATTCACTAAGTCAGATCAAAGTCTATGGGATCCTACAAAAGCTGTGTGGACGCAGTGCCCAGAGCTCCCTGTTGCCATGTGAATTAATGTCCCCAGGGAAAAGCAGACTAACCATCCACCCACTATTTCCCCCTCCAGCTCTCACTAGCCAAGCACTAATATTGGTGGCCTTCCTCCTTTGTCAGAGCTACAGAGGATGAGTGTGGGTCAAGTGCAACAGCGTTGGCACATGATAGTGATTCCCCAGGCCTGCTGGCAAACCTGGGCAGCGATGAAATATGCAAAGCGATAGTTTGGGTTTACCATGAATTATGCAAGATGACAGAGTAGCGTCTCAGGCAGGATGGCAGCCCTGGGCTCTGTTGGCTTCCGCAAGGTGACAGGTACGTGGGACTTGCCATCCTTTATTAGGTTACTGGTCCCTCTACTCTGTTATCCCTCCCTCGGCAGGTAACCAGCACATGATGCTTCTGAGGCCGCTGGGAGAAAAACAACCCACAATGCACCTGGCCAATTTTGCAAGGTTATATGTGAGGGCAATATTCCCTCCTGACCCTTGTTAGCAACCAGTTTGTGGCTTAAAGCATGAGTGGTGATTATTCTGTACCTAAGCTCCATCACTCCAAATGTTAGCATTGGCCAAAAAGTTATCCAGCTCTTTTTTTTTTTTAAAAAAGAAATCTAGTCACAATATTTGACTCATCGTCATGTAGCAGGGAGTTCCATAGGTTAACTACATGGTAAGTGGGGAAAAAAAATCTTCTTACTTGTTCTAATATTACCAGTCACCCAAACTGGAAAACTGCAGAGTGCTGATGGCAAAGCAGATGCAGAGCTCCCCTAGGGCCATAAATTACACACACAACAATCAAGCAAATGCCTCCTTACCTGAGCCCCCTGCTGCAGTGGGCTGAGTCAAAGTGCTCCCTGCTGATCCCAAAGCAGTGGGAGGAACTACAGTGCCACAGGGAGCATGTAAAACATGGCCTGGATGCATCATGTCGGGTTTTCAGGGCTCATCCCATCATGTAAATGCTCTCTACTATCTAATCAGGCCACAAATCAAAGCCTCTTAGCTCAGTGCTAGGCAGACAAGTAACAAAGGGATCTGGGTAGCTGCCTGAACAGCTCTTTCAGGTACTCATTTGGGAATGGCAACATTTGGTGTGTCCCCTTGATGTAGAAAGAATCGTTATGCTCTGTGTGCACATACACAGTCTGATTCCATCCTGCAGGGATAGCGTGTGTGTACACCAGGGGCAGCTCCAGGCCCCAGCATGTCAAGCGCGTGCTTGGGGTGGCATGCCGCGGGGGGCACTCTACCAGTCGCCGGGAGGGCAGCAGGCGGCTCCAGTTGACCTCCCGCAGGTGTCTGCTGGTCCCGTGGCTCCGGTGGACCTCCTGCAGGCGTGCCTGCGGGCGGTCCACCAAAGCCGCGGGACCTGCAGACCGTGGGATCAGCGGATCTTCTGCAGGCATGCCTGCGGGAGGTTCACCAGAGCCACCTGCCGCCCTCCCGGTGACCGACAGAGCGCTGCCCACGGCATGCCGCCATGCTTGGTGCGGCAAAATGTCTAGAGCCGCCCCTAGTGTACACACACAAACACACGATATGGCAGAACTGTGGTCTCTAGGAGATGGGCTAGTCCAGAATGATCCCTTTCTCCTCAGCAGGCATTGTTCTCGACACCACTAATGATGGCTTCTTGGAGCAACTGGTCCTGGAACCCCTGTAGGGGAGAGGCAACTCTTGATTTAATCCTAAACGGAGCACTGCCTCTGGTCCAAGAAGTGAACATCGCTGAACCACTTGGTAATTGAGACCATAATGTCATTAAAATTTAACATCCTTGTAAGGGGAGAAATGCCAAAGAAACCCGCCATGGTAACACTTAATCTCCAAAGGGGGAAATGACACAAAAATGAGGAAGCTAGTTAAATGGAAATCAAAAGGAACAATCACAAGGGTGAAATGTCTGTAAGCTTCATGGAAGCTATTTAAAAACACCATAAGAGAGGCTCAAACTAAATGTATACCTCAAATTCAAAACAAAACAAAACAAAACAAACAATTAAAGAACCAACAAAAAATGCCATCACGGCTGAACAGTGGCGTAAAAAGCAGTGGTTAGAAGCAAAAAAGCATCCTTTAAAAACTGGAAGTCAAATCCTAGTGAGGAAAATAGAAAGGAGCACAAATTCTGGGAAATCAAGTACGGAAGTATAATTAGGCAGGCCAAAAAAGAATTTGAAAAGCAACTAGCAAAAGAGGCAAAAGCTAACAGCAATTTTTAAGTACTTCAGAATCAGGCAGCCTGCCAAACAGTCAGTGGGGCCATTGGACAATCAAGGTGCTAAAAGAGCACTCAAGGAAGACAAGGCTGGCGCAGAGAAGCTAAATGAATCCACTGCAGAGGATGTGAGGGAGATTCCCACACCTGAGCCATTCTTTTTAGGTGGCAAATCTGAGGAACTGTCCCAGATTGAGGTGTTATTAGAGAAGGTTTTGGAACAAATTGATATATTAAACAGTAATACATCACCAGGACCAGATGGTGTTCACCCAGGAGTTCTGAAGGAACTCAAATGTGAAACAGCAGAACTACAACTGTAGTGCGTAACACATCACTTAAATCAGCTTCTGCAGCAGATGACTGGAGGATAGCTATTATAACACTGATTTTTTAAAAAGGCTCTAGAGGTGATCCTGGCACTCACAGGCTGGTAAGCCTAACTTCAGTACCAGGCAAACTGGTTGAAACTGTAGTAAAGAATAGAATTATCAGACACGTAGATGTACATAATTTGTTGGGGAAGAGTCAACATGGCTTTTGTAAAGGAAAATCATGCCTCACCAATCTACTAGAATTCTTTGAGGGGGGACAACAAACATGTGGACAAGGGTGAGCCAGAGGATATAGAGTACTTGAATTTTCAGAAAGCCTTTGACGAGGTCCCTCACCAAAGGCTCTCAAGCAAATTAAGCAGTCATGGGATAAGAGGGAAGCTCCTCTTTTCAATCAGTGACTAGTTTAAAAATAGGGAACAATGGGTAGGAATAAATGGTCAGCTTTCATAATGGAGCAGGGTAAATAGTGGGATCCCCCAAGGGTCTATACTGGGACCAATGCTGTTCAACATGTTCAGAAATGATCTGGAAAAGGGGTGAACGATGAGGTGGCAAAATTTGTAGATCAAACAAAATTATTTAAGATAGTTCAGTCTAGAGCTGACCACGAAGAGTTACAAATGGATCTCACAAAACTGGGCAACAAAATGGCAGATGAAATTCAGTGTTTGTAAGTGCAAAGTAATGCACAGTGAAAAACATAATCCCAACCATACGTACAAAATTATGGGACCTAAATAAGCTGTTACCACTCAGGAAAGAGATTTTGGAATAATTGTGGATAGTTCTCTGAAAACATCTGCTCAGTGTGCAGTGGCAGTCAAAAAAGCGAACAATGTTAGGAACTATTCTGGAAGGGATAGATAATAAGATAGAAAATATCATAATGCCACCATATAAGCCCATGGTACACCCACACCTTGAATACTGCGTGGGGTTCTGGTCGCCCCAGCTCAAAAAGTGTATGTTAGAATTAGAAAAGGTGCAGAGAAGGGCAACCAAAATGATTAAGGGAATGGAACAGCTTCCAAATGAGGAGAAATTAAGAGACTGGGACTTAGAAAAGAGACGATTAAGGGGGGATATGACAGAGGTCTATAAAATCATGACTGGTGTGGAGAACGTGAATAGGGAAGTGTTATTTATCCCTTCACATAACACAAGAACCAGGCAGCAGGTTTAAAACAAACAAAAGGAAGTATTTCTTCACCCAACACACAGTCAACCAGAGGAGGGGGGATGTGGTGAAGGCCAAAAGTTTAACTGGGTTCAAAAAAGAGCTAGATGAGGTCATGGAGAATAGGTTCCTCAGTCGCTATTGGCCAAGATGGTCAGGGGTGCAAGTCCATGCTCTGGGTGTCCCTAAGCCTCTGACTGACAGAAGCTAGGATTGGACAACAGGGGATGGATCAGTGAGGAATTACCCTGTTCTGCTCATTCCCTCTGGGGCACCTGGCATCAGCCTTTGTTGGAAGTCAGGATACTGGGCTAGATGGACCATTGGTCCGACCCAGTATGGCCGCTCTTACGTTCAATGGCAAAATTTCAGTATAAGGTGACTATTTCCTCCCATGGGTTTTTTTTTAAAAACTAATTTGCTCAGCCTCCTTAATTCTGCCGTGTGTGGGGCCACTTTGGTCTGTTCCCCACATTCTGCCCCTGCTCTTTCTGATGCTCAGTAAAACCATATGGCTCTCACCACAGTTCTGCTTTGGGGAAATCTAGGATGTCACTCGATAAGCAGGAGAGGATGGAGCTCTTGTGGAGTGAGCTGCTGCATGGAAAGGGGTAAAATCATGTAGGCACCTAACTCCCATCAGTTTGAGAATCTGGGCCTGACTCTTCATCCAGAGCAAGCCAGGAACAGGGGCAAGTATCCCGTGCAAGCTTTGCCTTCCCTCTGCCCATGCAACTGACTCACTGCCAGCAGCACAAAATCCCCCCCTTGCTCCATTTAGATTGGAAAATAAATCACTGAAGTTTGGGCAGGGGAGGTGTGATGGCCTATTGCCTGTCAGGGACAGGGCTGAGGCCCCGCCATGTTGGGGGGAATCATCACCAGCCATAATATTTGTTTACGCCATGACCACATTGCTGATGGCAACTTATTCCAGTTCATGCTTGCATCCTTGAGAAACCGGGCTGGGGATCCATGTGCATCTTTGGCATGTAGAGGGAGAAGAGGGTGTGTGTGTGTGTACGTGCCTTAATGCCTATCTTGAGTGTGTGTTTGTTGGTCCACAAACCTCTGTGTGTATCTGTGACAGAGTGAAAGGAGGCTGTGTGTGTTTGCATGTCAGAACGTGTGAGAGACACATCATTTAAAACCTTTAACCACAGCTAATGCCTGCCTCCCGGGAACCATTTCCAAATTTTCTCCTTATCTGCAGGGCACAGATCCAGCTTAGCTCCCTGTGGCTCTCTCCTCAGCTATGATTCAAACTGCCCCAGCTCTGAGTGGAGTGGGATTACATCAGGGGAAAGGGGATTCTCCTGGCTGGCTGCATCTGCTGCTTTCACTGGCTTTCCCTCCTCTTCTCTCCACCTGTCTAGAGCCTGGGGTTCTCCCCTTCCAGGGCAGAGAAATTGGGTGGCTTGTCTGCCCGACCAGGGAGTGAGATTTAGGAGTTCCTGGGCCAGGCCCGAGTCACTAGACTCACTGCTCTCATGCTGGGAGCTGAGACATGTGACTCCTGACAAACAAGGACTAGATTGTAACTCTGCCGGGGGGGTGTGCACCTGTGCTGCTGCGGCAGCAGACCACCGAGTTACCTGTGATCTGGAGAGAGCCAGACAGCTCAGCTACAGCATCTCACACCCCCCTGCTGTTCTAGGCCTCGGTCTCGAACTCTCTGTCCTTAGTCTGGAGCTGGCAGGAACACCATGATGCCAAGGCCCTCGAAGACTCAGGTAAGCCCAAAAGGTCACCACACAGCCCCAAATTATCCATGTGTGGCATTTTCTCTCTCCTGTTTCCATCCCCACAGCTGTAAATGTCCCAGACTAATTCCTTCTCCATCTGGGCTAGCTGCCAGCTTTCCCCCTGATCTGCCCTTGACTCCCCAATATTCTAGGCACGTTATCCAGCTCCAGCCAAGTACCTGTTCTGCTTTTACCACTGGTAACTCTTGACTCCACGGTGCCATGAAGACAATGCAAGAGGTGACCAGCTGGTCCATATTGTGTTAGTACCTGGACCTGTGATGCTCACAGATAACACCAGGATGCTGGAGTCTGCATCAGAGGACCAGTCTGCCCGCTAAAGAAACTGCAGCCTCTGACCTCAGCTCCAAAACCTGAAGTGCGGCTAGATGTCACCTCCATAGCCATTAAAAGGTGGAAGCACCAAACATGACAGGGGAGAACATCCCCAAAGGATGAACATGTGCATCTGAACCACTGACAGCCATGCGGTGAGCCCTGCAGGACTTCTGATTCATTGACCGCAACCACCGTGGTTCAGGCTCCTGACAAACCGAGAGAGAGCTGCCCAGATGCATCAAGCTCTGCAGCAGCCTTGCAGCCATTCAGGCTCCTCGCTGGAAGTTGTTCTGACTGGGGATGTCACCCCGAAGTCGGCTACTTCCCATGGAACGAAGTTGGACAGCAAAGGAGAGTCGGAGCGAAGTGGCAGAGCATGGCCCTCTCAATTAGAAATTGGGGGCTGGCAGGGTGCACGCATCCAACCAACCCTGCTCCCTACAGCCCACAGATGTTTAAACACTTCATCTGTCTGTGCTTCGTTCCCTAGTGAAACCCGGATAACAATCCTTACTTTGTCTTGATCATAAGTTCTTTGAGACAGAGCCTCTGTCATTCTGTGTCCACATGGTGCTAGTGCATTGGGACCCTCATCTAGGTTGGGGTCCCGAGGCAGGACAACAATACCAACAATCGACACAATGGAAGAATATTTCCCCTCTGTTCTTTTGCCATAGAAGTCCCTGGGGGCACCTGTCTTCTGCCCACTCTCAAATTTTCCCTTCGCTCCAAGGGGATTTGAGAGGTATCTGGGCCTGGGGATCTTTGGTGTGAGGGGTATGTAATGACTTGTACCACAGGTTGGGGTTCGCTGGGGAGCTTGGCCTTTACTATTCCTCAGGTCCATGAGCACGGAAAGCGATCTTCCAGCTGACGGGCACTGGGTCGATTGGTGAGTTGTACTGGAGACTGGTGAGCGTGGAAGAATAGGTGTCTGTGGCTTCTTGGTTGCATGGGTCTTGGGTGCCCTCGGTTGTAGGTTATGCTGTCGCTGTGGCCCCCTCGGGATTACATAGCCTTTGACAAGGCAGATCTGCGTCTTCGCCACTGTCGCGCATCCATTGGCTCCAATTTCCCCCGTCTCAGTCGCAGGTAGTTGGTCGGTTTTTAGCCATCTGGTATGCTACCGCGTGGTTTAGGGTCGCGCTATGGGAGGAAGCACAGTGGACATAGTGTGTTGGGGAGGGGGGGGCCGGGGTGATTTGTTATTCTTTGGCTTTGGGGTGCGTGTGTGCATTGGGCGGGGGTATGGCAGTCGCAATCCAGTCTGGCGTGCTGGGGTGGGGGACGTGTGGGCGGGGGGGGGTGTGGGGGAGAGGAACGTGCTCCATTTGTAATGAGGGAGTGCTTAGGTGTGTTCAGGGTATGTAACATTGGTCCTGTTATCCAGAAGCATAATTCTTTCCAACGTAAGTAGCTGTCTGGGAAAGTGAACATCTGGTGTCTACTTTTGGGTCTGAAAACAGCCGAAGGCATGATCCTGGTTATCCCATTCTGAATCTGGCCTTGTTTGAAATAGTTTATAATTGTATCACTGTCTGTCACTGGCATTTCAGCACAGCCATCTCTGCTAAGGTCCACTGAGCTGTGACCAGCTCTACCAATGTACTGGTCTCAGAGATGCTGTACTCCATCAGGCTCTTTTCAAAATTTTTCTAAGAAGCATCAGTGTCATCACACGCCTTGTAGTGGGAATTCGTCTTGTGCGTGGGATCATATTGTCAAGGGGTTTAGGTTGGACTGGTTTCGTTGCTTAGCCTGTTCACTTCCAGTTTCATGCTCTCTCTGTTTTTCCCTCTCTCACTTTCTTGTGGTGTTTGCTCCTCTGGAGTCTATCTGTCCTTCTGTGGGCCACCTCTTCTTCTATGTTGTTTTCTTCGGTGCCTGAATTTTTGGCTTCTTGTTCTCTTTCAATGGCTGCCTGTTTGAGTGTCTTCTTCCCTTCCTTTCCCACTCGACTCTTTTTCCTTTTTTTCCATTGTCACCTGTGTCTGTCCCTCTTTGATTTGTTCTTCCTTGGTAGTCATGGTTCTGTTCCTTGTTGGGTGTCCGCTCTGTGTTTTGCTGAACGCTGGCTGCTCTGTTCTCCCTGGGTTTGCCTAGCAACAGTGCCTTTTTTTCTCTCTAGTTAAACTTGTAACATGTAAGTTAAACAGAATGACTATACTTATTTGCAATCGTGTGTTTTGCTGGGTACCTTGACTCACAATCGGAGTCCATTTTAAGCAAAAGACCTTGTTCAAACAGTGGTTCCTGCTTAATATCAAGCACACTGAAGCATCAAGAGCAACAGAAATTTTTTTTTCTCTATCGGCTCCTTCTTAAACCAAACCTTTCTCTCTGCTTAAACAGCCCTAGCAGAAAAAGAAAAATAATAGTTCCTACTGGCTTCGGATTTTATAAGCTTTATCCAATCGTGCCACTCATATCATAGCTTCCTACCATGACTCTGAAACTTTAAGAGTTCACGAAATCAAGAATGCTAGGCATGAAATCCGTCCAAGCTTAAATTACCAGCTTAGATCTGATATCGCTGCCACCAAGCAGGAATTACAGGCTGCCTTCACTCTGGTTCACAAAACCTTCCTGCGGGGACCCCAGACTCAGACATGCCTGAGTCTCACAACCAAGGAAGATAACCACTTCCCTCTTGACTTCTCCCGGCTCCCCTCCCTGGGTTACTGGAAGATTACTGTATTAAACTCCTTGAATATCAAAATAGAGAGACACATTCACTTGCCCCCTTTCTTCCACCAATTTCCCTGGCAGCTAGGCTCAATCCCTGAGTCCCCACTAGGAAAATCCAACAGATGTCTTAAAAAAGCTTACAGAAAAAGAAAAAACCTAAGAAATTGTCCTCTATATCAAGGTGACAAAATACGGGCTTATGGCTACAAGAAACATGAATATAAATAGCCTTATTCAAAAGAAATAACAATTAAACATTCCAGCAACTACACACATGTAAATACAAACAACCACAACAATATACGCCTATTGTTTTTCTACCTTTGTACCATCAACTGGGAAAAAGAAGATTACGAAAGCCTAAGGTAAGAGAGATCCATCTTTCAGAAGCCGAGAGAGCACAGAACAGAACGATCACACACCCAAAACTCCTCCCTGAGCTTCTGAAAATCCGGTTTCCTGATGCCGTCTGCTGGGTCAGGTGTTTGTTTCCTTGTTTAACTTTACAGCATAAGAAACATTAACCCTTAGTACTACACTCACTAACGTCTGTGCACAAGGGCAGTTGTGATCGAATTGAGCACCAGTTCCTAGAACACTGACGAAATCCTTGACCCTCTGGATAAAGTCCCATAAGATATTGCTGCAAATGATTGTAGCAAAGGTTTTGTTGCAGAAACTATGACAGAAAGGCAAGGTGGGGGTTGGAAAAAGAACAGAAAGGAGCACCTTGAAATCACATCTAGATCTGTATAGTTACATAAAACGTTAGTGAAAGAGTTTTGTAATTTCTCACTGTTGTTCAGGAAGTGTTGCGATTTCCTTACCAAATATAAAGCTGAACATTGAAGTAAATATACTATGGGCTACAAAAGAAAAAAAAATCACACACGTGTCTGAATTTTTTTTACCTCATCTGTTTACACATAACATGACTATAATGAAAGATAGGATGAGAAAAAAATATTCATTTTTGGTAGTGTCAGTGTACGTTATGCTGTGGCAGCCCTTTGTGTATAGCATAGTTCTCTGCTTACAGGAATGAAGTAAACCAGTTCCTTTTAATTTATGTGGACTTTTTTCTCAGCATGCTGCAGGAAAAAAGCAGAGACATTTAAAAAAAATTGATTGTAAAATCCTAAATATATTGGCATGGGAAGTTGAAGATACATGTAGTTACTTGGAAACTACTAATTTTTTTTTAGTGAGCTGTACATGTTGACAGTGCCGGTTAAGCCAAGTGTAAAATATATTAAAGCACGAATACTATTTTTAAGAAGCAAGTCCTCGTTTTTATATGACCCCACTTCAGTTTTCTTCAGTCACTTGCCATGTTTTTTGGGTGCAAAGATTGTGAGATTTGAACTTAGTTATTTGGCAAGGCAGAAACTGATGCTTACTTGAAGTTTCATAAGGGAAAGTTAAATGCATTCTAACACTCTGTTACAATGCTGCTTGCGAACAGATTTTTTCTCGGACAGCTGACCTGAGAACTGGCCACAACATCTCGTATAATGCCATAAGGTGACCTACTTTACCCCCCAGTGGACTCTTTGGGAACCATCTTAATAGAGAGATGTGTGGGATTAGTGACCCTACCTTTGGTCTTTCCTGCTCCTCTTCGCAAGATGCTTCAACTGGATCGATTGACCTGGAACAAGAGTACTATCAGGTAAATCATTTCCGTTTTCTGTATACAACTCGTTAAACCTGGCCAGAGTCCATGTTGTAAGCGTATGGAGATACTGTTAGTTCTGGCATAAAAACTAGGTACCATATAGCTCAAAGGAGAAGCAGAGTAAGTTCTACCCTGAGCATCGCTTTGATGGGAGCTGTTATATTGGTGCAAGGGTGGTCTAGATAATACTTAATCTGCCATAAGTGCAGGGGACTGGACTAGATGACTCTAGTCATCTAGCCTTCCGATCTTATGGTCTGTTTTTCCAGTTACTAGTTCCACACTCTGTAGTTCTTCTTAAAGATAGAGGAGACTTATTAGCTTATCTGGTCAATCTCTGTGAAAATGAAGGATTACTCCTTTTGGTACTTTTTCTGACGTTTCATTATTCAGCTAACTCTTTCTCCTCTGTTATAGGACTAAGGTAAGACTCATCATAAGGAAGGTATTGCAGCTATGTTTCCATTGTTAAAATATAATTTTCACTATGATTTAATCTTATCTGCCGACTTGGATTCACGTAGAGCAGACACCTGACCCCCTTCCCAGCTGGGTCCATCATGGAACAGCTCTGGCTCAGCCCAGGCCACTGGCTCTTAAAGGGGTAAAGCACCCTGCTCCCTTCAGACAGGTGCTTTCAAACATAGGATTTTAAGACAAAACCAAGAGGGAGTTTAAATGCACAGACGGGCCAGGGGGAAGGAATTGCAAGAAGAATCTTTACACGCATCACCATCAGATAGGAAAGAAAACATCCAGAGCACAGCGGGGCCAATTACACGCATTACTAATTCCAGACCAAGCCCTGGACTGAATCCCTAGCCCCAGCCCTGACAATCATGGTAACAGCAGCAGCAGATGCACAACTAACTGGGTCACACCACTGTCTTCCTAGGGAAATGTTCCAGCGAGCCTCTGTCCTTGTTTTGGGAGCACATGGAACCAGGCATTGCAATGAGCTGGAAGGGGAAGCTCAGGGAGCGTGGAGCCCAGATTTGGCTTTGGGAGAAAGCTCTGCTGTTGTGCTAATCAAGTGGCGTGTCAGAGGCATGCTGACGCCGCTTGCAAATCCTTAAAGGACATTCTGTGTAGGGAAAACCTTCTGGCTGGAGCATGTCTTTCTCTTCCCCTGTCTAATGCTTGGGACATTTGCATGGAAACTCTCTGTAACTATGGCAGGGAAGGGGTTACCTGCGAGTTCCAAACATCCTGGTTAGCCACGGCTGGGAGAATTATGACTCAAACAAGGTGGGGAACTAAGCATGTGGCTTCCAAAGCATCCACAATCCTTTCACACGTATGTGCCTGATGAAGAACCAGGGCCCTGATCCAAAGCCCACTGAACTCAAGGGGACGACGACGATAGGTGAGACCCCAGCACACACTACCCATGGGCAGAATGGTCTCTATTATCTGGAGTGAAGCCAATGGGTTTAGACCAGGGATGGATTTAGCTGGGGATTATTTTCCCCTAAAGCTTTCTGTTGGCTCTCAAAGAGCCATCAAAGCTCTCGAAGTAAAGAATCGAAACCAGCAGGGGGATTTCATGCTGCCAGTGTTTATGCTCTGTGCCCAGGCGCCAGCCCCTTGGCCCCACCTTATCACAGCAGACATGCCTTTTTGACACCGGGGGGGATGCAACTTGTGATGGGGAGGTGTGTGTAGGGGGGTGGTTTTAAGTGGTGTGCTGGATCTGCACATTTGGCACCAGCGCGGCACCTTTGTAATCACTCTCTGTGTCCCCCCATCGTCCTTTTTTTAAATCACTTTGTGCCACGGGCGGCAGAGCGGATGGACCACGGGGTGTGTGGGAGCCCAAAGAGTGTTATAATTCGCATTCCTTAAGGACAGTCTGACCTATTTCTGAATCCAATGGGCCTTACAGAGCCCAGGCCTGTGCTACCACGGCAATTGTGGAAATAGAAGGAAGCTGCAGATAAGGGAAATCCTGGCTAATGAAATAAAGCTGAGATCCCTATCGAGCACCACACAATAGAACAAGCTTGTTTTCTTTTCTTCGGAGGAATGTTTTCTGTTTGAAACGGCATCACTCCCCAGACAAACCATCCCTCTCTTTGATGGCGCTGGCTATTTCACTGCCTTTTGTGTCTCTTACAGCCCTTTGGAAGATTTCAATTGCAAATCCGAAGTGAGGTGATGGAGCACAGGGCCAGTGAATGCAATCAGAGGGAGAGGGAAGCTGTTCAATCGCTGTATACAGAACAGAAAAGGTTTCCCAGCTCGAGGGTAGTGAGTCCAAACTCCCAGAGATCTATCCCAGCATGCTCTGGGGCTTGTGGAGAACCTAGAGGTAGATTCTTTATTGGCTGTCTCCACTAAGGGAGTGCGCTATGTCTGTAGATGGGTTAATATGGAGGTTCTCAAACTGTGGTCCGCAGACTGCCAGTGGTCTGCAAACTCAGTTCAGGTGGTCTGCGGATAGTTCCCTCTAAGGTGCACACCTGGATGGTCACACATGATAGAATGAAGGGTCACACACCTAATTAGTGGGGCGGCGCAGGCACGGCTTCACTAATTTAGGTACCTGGATCCTGGAGAAGATGCACATGTAAGGTGAGATGGTGCAGGGCTGCCCAGAGGGGGGGACAAGTGGGGCAATTTGCCCCAGGCCCTGGGCCCCACAGGGGCCCCCACGAGAATATAGTTCTCTATAGTATTGCAACTTTTTTTTATAGAAGGGGCCTCCAAAATTGCTTTGCCCAAGGCCCCCTGAATCCTCTGGGCGGCCCTGAGATGGTGGCCTTGGGGGGAATAGGGGGTAAGTGGTAGGGGGCAGTGGGGCGAGAAAAGGGGTAAGGGAGAATTTGGGGCATGCAGGGCTGCGGCGGCCAGAGAAAGAGGTGACTTTCCCCAGCTCCGCCTGCGGCTGCCGGGCAGAGACCCCCCAGCCCCTTCCCAGCTGCAGCTCAGGGGCTGCTGTGGCAGGGGAGAGAGGGAGAGACCCCCCCCCTCCTTCCCAGCCCCTGCTCAGGGGATGCCGAAGAGGGAGAGACCCCCGTCCCTCCCAGTCCCTGCTTGGGGGCTGCCATGGCAGGGCAGAGAGGGCACATCCATCTCATTAGAAAGATAAGACTACTGATATTAAAATGTGAGTTGTGTGCTTTTATTTGTAGAACAAAAAAAACGTTAATTATTATTAAGCTTTTTTTAATATAGCGCTTTTCTCCAAAGCACTTTACAATAGTTAGCTAACGGTACAAACAACATTTGGGAAGATCATTAAGTGGTCCGCCGAGACCCTCAGCAATTTTCAGGTGGTCTGCGGAAAAAAAAATTTGAGAACCACTGGGTTAATCGATAAGATGCCAGTGGATGGTGCTCAAAAATGTGCACCGTAATTCCTGGATTTCGTAGGACCAATCACACCGGATGCGCACTGCAAATGGCTTCATTTGTGCAGCTCTTTACAAGAACACGAAGGAGGGAGTCTAAGTAATTCCTTAGTACTCAATGACCTGGCTGCCTAGCAGTGTACAGCGTAGCATGGCTCGGCCCAAAGTAATGCATGCCCTCTGCTGTCCCCTCAATTGCCCTGTCACTCAAAGGACAGTGAAAGGACAACGTCACAGCCTCAGAGAGTATCCACGTGGATTTTATACTGGATCCCAGAGCAAGGGTAACAACTCAAACCGAGTGACATTTGTTCCCGGAAAACTTCGTCAATATGAACATTTTTCATATCTTTAAAAAATTGCACATTTTCTTCAACCAAAAATGTGAAAATGGAAAATTTTAACCACTCTGCCCCCTGGTTTGGGGCTTTTTGTCAAAGAAACTGGAAAATCTGTGAATTTTGAACCCCAGAATACGTTCATTTCTTTCTAAATGTTTCAGAGAGTGTCTTTACCATTTTCTAAGTGGCTCTTGTGGCAAGCAGCGAGCTGTACATGTGAATCTGAGGAAGGCCAAAAGAGGCAGCGATGAGATCATCAGATGACTCCTTTATGGCAAGCACATGGCATAGGAGGGTGGATTAACACAGTGTATTCCTAACAGAGTCTGATCCAATTTCACCAGTCCCATTTAGCTCTCCCATCCATCCAGATGCGCAAACACAGAAGTCCACTAATTGTTCCCTTTTCTCTAGTGTGATCAAATAATATGTATCATCTTCTCTCTGAGGGTCTCAAAGCACTTGATAGATAACAAAGTCTGATGGTACCCCAGTGCCTAAGAGATATAGAGGTATTATATTATAGTTACAAATGTGGAAACTGAGGCACAAAGATCTTAAGTGACCTGGCTACGGTCATGTGGGAAGTCTGGCAAAGCCAGGAACAGAAACCTACATCTCCTGCCTCCTCTTCTGAAAGATTAGCATCTGGAAAGAACCCAATACCTATGCTGGGCCTGTCCATAATTATCAGTGTTAGTCGTGTACCATGGGAGATGTAGTCTGGCCCTGGAGCCAGACCCATAGAGGAGAATGGGCTCATGGAGCACCTGAACTACAACTCGGAGTCACTGCAGCTGCATTTCCAAATTGAAATATTTCAGTTTCCGGATTAACTCTTTCTACTATTGCATGCTCTGTTTGGGGTGGTTGTTTTTTTTTAAATGAAAAATTTAAAAAGTTTCCAGAGAAAGCCAATATTTTCCACAGCTGTAACTGGCTTCTCTCCTGGCCACTTATGATGCAGCATTTGCTCAGTGTTTGCACTGTTTGCCACGCTGCATGCCAGGGTTCCAGTCGAGCTGCAACGGGCCAGGAAAAGGAAGAACCAGGCACAGGAGACAATTATGAGCAGTTTTTTACAAACAATTATTTATTGGTTCATTGCCATGTGGCCCAACTGGGAACGAGACCCCATTTTGCAAGGAACTGTCCAAACACCCAGGCATAGGCCATCTCAGGCCTGAAGAATTTACAGTCTAAGACCGGATGCAATAAGTGAGAGTGACGCGCAATAGAAAGGAAGTGAGGGTGAAGGCTGGAGTAATAAGATTGCCCCCCTCGATATCCTAATTAAAGGCCTTGGCATGATGCCTTGACGTCAGTGATAAAACACCAGCGGATGTAGGAAGCAGGTCCAAAATGGAGGAAGAACTATTTCCGGCCTCATGGGATAGTAAGCGTGGTGTACAGGAACTGGGGAATAGCCCTTTAACTGGTGTGTGAGCTCTCTAGTGGTGCTCACCATGTTCTTTGTTTTGGACGGCACCAGAAACCAGCCAGCGCTGCTCTGCGGGTTTGTGGGTGGGTAGCAAATGGACACTGACCTGCCCTCCTATGTGATTTCTTCATATTGTGTAAAAAGGAAAAGACACGAGAGGCAAGGAACAATGGCATGATGTTAATGAAGGGAAATGTTAGGCTAACCTCCACCTGACCGGTTCCCCACCACTGAGTTGGAGGGCCTGAAGATGCAATCCCGCATTGCAAGGTCTGTGTCGCACCTTCCAGTGCCATTTCGAGCTGGGAATTGATTTCTGAGAGACGCAGCATCCGTGAGATAGTGGTGGGAAGTTACATAACAGAATCCCCAGCTAATTATAGAGTAAACAAAGGCTGGGTTTATTCCTGCACGCACTAATCTGAACCACAGTTTCCATGGGAATTATTTGGGGAGCCCCCCTGCATTGGATGTAATTAGCTGGTAATCTGCAGACAGATGTAATTAGGAGATTGTTGGCGGGTGTTTATTGCAAGGACTTTCTGATTTTACTGTGTAAGTAAGGAGTGAAGTAATTACCCAATTACACATTATTTGTGTCCACTCATGGTCAAGCATTTCTGAGAGCTCCCCTGAGAACGTAGCTAACTGGGCCCCTGCACAGAGCTAGGCAAAGCTTTGCTAAAGGTCCCAAATACCTAAACCATAATCAAAATGTCAGACCCTTTGTCTCCCTTGCTAACCTTTGGCTGACACTGCTTTCCAGACAGAATTTGATGGGGCTTGCCTTTACTGAGGCTCATTAAAAATCTTGACCAAGCACTATGTGGTAGTATAAAGCTTAGCCGGGAAGCGACTGTCCTAAATCTCCTATGTCCTTCTGTCGTCTTATCTGGGGGAGGGAGGTTTAACCACCATATCTGCGGCCGATTTGCTTGATCAGCATGTGAAACTTCTTAGCAAATTGAGTCTCTTAAAAAAAAAAAGATGGATCCCACCCCCCAAAGAAGAGCTTTTCCTCAGGCAATTTCCAGCTCACCCAGGCCATAAGGACTGTGACAAGACCCAGGAACAGCTTGTGTGCGGTGGCTCACAACTGAGGTTTCCCAAGTAGAGCCGACTAATGGAGCAGGTCAAGGGGCAGGACTAAGAGATGAGGGTGTGGAAAAGCAGGGCAGGGCTGAGGGGCCTTGGCAGAAGGAATTTGCACAAAGCCTGCGTTTTGTAATGCTATACCCGTGTGTCAATCGAACCTGGGAATCTCTCAATCTAAACATTGGAGTCTCTGCTGCCAAAGCTAACAACCAGCTGTGATTGCAACTGGCGTGTGGGGGCTCCTTGTCCCTAGAGTGCCCCCTGGTGGCCCAGTGCAGCACCACAATTATGTCTATGCCTCAGTTTCCCCTAGTGGACTTTCAGTAAATCCAGTGAGGCTTATCTATACTGCACAGTGCCCCCTCAGGGGCCTAGATTATTTATCCCAAAGTCAGAACACTACACAAACAGCTTCCGAGCTGGAGGGGACGGGGGAGTGCGTTAACCTTAGTCTAACCACTTCTCTTATATCCCGGTTCCTTAGGCCATGCCTACACTGGCGATCTTACAATGGCACAGCTGTACCGATGCAGGGGCTCTTAGGTCGGTGTAACTCATGCCGCTCTGTCCCCCCCTACACACTACACTGGGAGTAGCTTCCTAGCCAGCTCCCCTGAGACCTTCTTTCCCCAGGCGCTTCCTCCCTGGGCCCACATAATCCTTTATAAAGGCCCTGTGTGTGTGTGTGTGTGTGTTGTGTGTGTATGTGTGTGTGTGTGTGTGTCCTTAATCAACTAACTACTGCCCCGCTGGGTCATTCACAGGTAGGCTGAGAGCCTGACTGCAATCAATGACAGTGGCTCATCCACCACTGGGGGAGGCAGGGGAAGTGCTCCACTGGGCAGGTGTGGAGGACACCTGCCTTCACTATGGCAGCCCATTCCAGCTGCATTTGGACCAAAGCAGGTGTGGCCCAGGGCAATCTTATGGATGCTGCCGGTATCTAGCAGGAAGGAGGCTAGTGAGAGACATGGAGACAGAGTTTGATGGGGCTTTCTGAGCTGCTGAATTAGCTAATGCATAACAGCATGACGGCGCAGTCTCGGCGGATGGGAGAAAGGATGGGTTTGTGGTTATGACACAGGGCTGGGCACCAGGACTTCTGGGCAGTATCATTACACTCGAGCTTTCTGAAATCACCCCCCAAAATCATGAGATTGGCGTAAAAAAAAAATCACAAGATTTAAAAAAAAAAACAACCTTGGAGTGTTTTTTCTGTCACTTCTGTTCCACTTCAGTCAGGTTTACAAGCATTTTCCTACAACCAGGATTGCTAGAAACACACACTTTTAAATGACAGCTGAGAGTCTTATGTCATCCCATGACTCCTGGAGCTGGGACTTAGTGAAAAATTCCAATGACACCTCTCAGGCCCAAACCTCTTGTGCCCTTTTCTATGCAGTAACACAGCTGAGGATTTTATTTGGCTCTTAGATGATTGCTCACTCTAGAGTAAAAGCACTTGGAGGCTGGAGGAATATCAGGAGGTCATCTAGTCTAACCCCCTGCTCAAAGCAGGATTAATCCCCAAATAGATTTTTGCCCAAGATCCCTAAATGGCCCCCTCAAACATTGAGCTCACAACACTGGGTTTAGTGGGCCAATGCTCAAACCACTGAGCTATCCCTCCTTTCCATGGCATGAGGCTGGTCAAAATTCAGAATTTTCCATCCCAGTGGAAATTCTGAGATTACAAAATTTGGTTTTACCCTGAATTAGGACAAAAAACTTGAAGTCTAGGATTTTTGCTTGCAAAAAATGAAATATTCTGAGCATATTTCCTTTCAACCGTCTCCATGAGATTTTGTTTTAACTTTATCATTTCAATTAATTATAGTGAGGCAAAATGATGACATTGAAACAAAACATTTTGATAAAAGTTTCAACGTGCCCAACACCTTCCTGTGAAATGTTTTGATTTTGTCAAATCAGTATTTTCTGATGGAAACCCATTTCCACCGGGGCATTTTCAACTGCTCCCATGATAATCGCGTGCTACCCAGAGCAGCCGTTTGTCCTCTTAGACCCCCAATCTTTTCTAAATGTCTGGCAATCAAAAGCATCTGTCTCCTTTCCTCTCTAGAACAAAGCTCCCAAATCAGCCGTGCTTGCTTGATATGAGAAGTCCTGCTAAAGAGAAGCGTGAGCAGCTTTATAAATGTTTAAACAACTGCTTTCCAAATTGACAGGTAGAGAGATAATCCATTCTCTTTACAGGGCTGTCACCATCATAAATGGCCTAGCAGGAACTTAAAGAGTGATCTGGAGGAAAGATTAAATCTGAATGCTTTGAGGGACCCTGCTATGCTCCAAAAAAATGGTCATAAATATTGCATGTTATCAGCATCCCTTTAATCTGAAACTGTGTTTCCTCTCTCTTGCATCTATCAGCTTCTCACACATTCATAAATTAGGTCCTTATAGTGGCTGAAAACTTTAAAGCCAATCTGGATCCGTTAAATGTTCTTTTAAAAATAATGCGTATATACACATATAATTTAAATAGGCCTCCATTTTTTTTTAAATTCTATTTGGGTTTAGAAAAGAAGATTCATCTACATTTTCTGTAAAGACATTTTGATTGTGATCAGTGTGAATGACAGACAGATTCCAAAGACACACAACTGCAGGAGACTAGACTAGCTGACCTTTCAAGGTCCCTTCCAGTCCAACTGGGCCTGGGCCCTGTGCTCACCAGCTGCTTCGGGACCTTTGGAGCATGGAAACAGCAGCAGCTGCTGCTTCTGTGGCCCTGAGTGAGCTCTTCTCCATAGTGGATACAGGGGGCCTAGCCATGAGGCTTGTTGGTAGGCAGCCAGTGGCAGCTTGGCAGGGACAAGAGCTGTATTGTCCAGCCTGGGATGAGATGGGACAGAAATCCAAGGGGAAATGACCCCTAGGGAGGCTTTGTCATCTGGAGTATGGAAAGCCCCCTGCCTCACCAACCTCTCCTCTGGGAGGATGGTCCATGATGCAGAATGTGGACCAGCCGCAGACATCTGGAGAGGTAACTTCCCTAGTGTTCTCCCAAAGGATGTGGGCCCTGGAGGGCATTACTGATGGCTGAATGACTCACAGGCTGTGCTTTAAGATGAGCAATATATTTAAAGAGGCAGAAAAGAATCTGTGGATGGACCAGGATTCATAGAGCAGCGATCGTATCCGTATGGTCACCAGGTTGGCAAGATTTGGCCCAAAAGGCACTGGGGACTAAGCAAACATTTCTGAATGGTGCTGAGCTAGCCTCTGGATCCTGAGTAGAATGAAGATTTGATGTTGTGCCTCAAAACTTCGTAGGATGCCATTTTTAAAGGGAAATGTCATTTTCATCCATCAACAACCTCTTGGGGGTATGCTAATAACAGTGATCCCATGTTTGCCTTTGCTCTCTATATATAATCCAGTCATATTTGCAGGAAGTTCATTTAGGATGACAGAATATTTTCAAATCCTCCTCATAGCGTACTCTCTGTTGACGATTTAGGAGCCAGAATCTTGAAGATTTCTGCTCAGCACATGCCATAAGAATGATCGTTACATAAGAGCTATGGATTGTTATTCATCATTATTATTCAGGTCCAAATGCAAAATGGAACTCATGCTCCACAACTGGGGGAGAAATAGAGGGGAAACAAATTTAAGCATCTCTTATGATTTTGTATTTAACTGTAGAAGGTGATCACATATCACTAGGCTTGGCAGAATTTGTTTTATATATATAATTTCAACAGCTTATATCAATGTTTATTGTGAAGCACTTTTTATTTTTTATTGATTGGCATTTTCACAGTTGCACAAAATTATGGGCTTGAGGACATTTTAATTTTTTTCTGTTTACATTTTCACAGGCGTGGGAAAGATAATTATTTCATGATAGGAGACTTAGAGAATCAAGTCAAAGCTTTATAACCATTGAAACAAAAACTGTCAACATCACACATCAAAATATACAAAGTACATCTCCTTAAACCAAACTCTAATATGTTCTCAGGCAAGGTAAGAAAAATGCTGTAAATTTCACCAATCAATGAAAATATTTGCTCATTGGTTTCCATGTGTATGGTGAAATTGACATTTATTGACATTTACCGACAAAAATCTGATCCTTCCAAGCCTGGATATCACCGCGACGGGCACAGTATAAGGAACAGAACAGATCAGAAGAGAGTGCTTCTCTCTGCCCAACATGGCACAATTGGCAATCTCTACCTAAACAAACCTCAGGGCTGAATTATCACCAGGGTGTGGTGGCTCAGAATGGGGGCTGATTGAGGCCGTCTCTGACTGAGCGAGGGTCTATCAGTTCCTTATTTTCTGGAGCACTAACTTCAGTCACGATTCTTTTCCTTAAAGAGAACGTTTCCTAACAGCCAACTGAAATGTGGGGCATGGAGATAAGCCAGAAATATAAAAACCCGCTGAGTGGGTCGAAAGGGCAAGCAGAAGTGGTATGCTGTTCAGAGAATTGCTTCAGTCTGGCAGTTCACAGGCCAGAACTGCAGCTAGTGGAAATTGACTTTGTTGTCCCCTTGCCCCCGATTTACACTAGCTGAGGATCTAAGCCAGAGGTGCCTGTCCGCATGGGAGGATGTCAGGTGAGGTCTGCGTAATAGATTTTTAAGGCCAGAAGAGACCATTAGCTCATCAAGCCTGATCTCCTGCATAGCAGGCCAGAGAACCTTCCACAGTGATTCCTGCACCCAGACAAGTAACTTGTGTTTGAGCTAGAGCGGATCTTTTAGAAAGGCATCTAGTCTTGACTTGCACAGGATGGAGACTCCACTGCATCCCTAGGTCAATTGTTCCAACAGCTAATTGCTACACCAGGGATAGCAATGTCCCCTGCAAGCCACAGACACAAATGGCGAGATCCTTTTTCGTTTGATGCACCTGGCTAGGACTCTCTCTCTCTCTCACACACACACACACACTAGTATCTCCATGGCAACTGGGCTATTCTCTCATTTTGCTGTGCCAAGTCAAACTTTTTAGTTTGTTAATAAAGGTGATCTGCTGGGGAGGCAAGTTCCTGAGGATTTCAGTAATTAAATTCTTCGTGTGTTGGAGACAGCAGCATAATATGCAAAGCTGTATCTGATCTACAACATGGTCTTTTTGATATTACTCCAGAGCGCAAGAGAGCTTCTGATTTTTCTGAACAGATATGGGCCTGATCCAAAGTCCATTAAAGTCAGGGGGAGGTTTTTCCACTGACTGCAAATGGTTTTGGATCAGGCCCTAAGCTATTGAATGAATCGCAGTATTTATAATGTATATATGGTAGTACATTACCCCAGTCCAACAAAGGACAATGCAATCTTATTTTAATGCTGAAGTCATGCTTCAGTTCCTGATTCCACTACCCTTTTCAAGCTGGAGGGAGTGTTTCTCCATCATTAAATAAAGCTTAGCACCAAGTTACAGTTTTCTCTAGCATTTTGCCTCATTCCTCTACCACCCTGTGCCTCAGTTTTCCATCTGTAAAATGGGCATAATGATGCTGCCCTTCTTTGTAAAGTGGTTTGTGACCTACCAATGGGATGATTATTGGCCTGTGATGCCCAGCGGAAGACCCTAAAATGAACAAACAAGTGCTCTGCCATTGCACAGGGATCCAGCCCTTCCTGCTGTGACTCACACAAGTTGTATGTACTCAGGTGAGCAGGTGTGTGGACTTTAGTGGCAGCCCCCGCATAGGGCCCCATTCTGATAGCTGTACTCAGGCTCAGAAAGTGCTCTCCTCCATGAGCAATCCTGCTGAAACCAGCACTACTCACCTGAGCAAGGGTTTGTGGGACAGGACTTTATTCTGATGGACATGCCAGGGGTTAAAATATGAAACATGGGGTGCACTAAACCCCAACCCTCAGAGTAAGACTGGGATGATAGAAATCAGAGCTGGCCAAGAGAAACTAGCGTATTTTAGACCTCGTCCTGCAGCCCTTTCTCATGCAAATTCCCCAGGGCAGAGTTATCTGCCCCTTCAGGTAACTGTTCCTTACCATATATTCTTGTGTGCTTTGTCTAGTCTGCTCTGAAATGAGTTGAGTGACAGAACTCCCAGCCTCTCTCTGGGGGACTTGTCTTCTTCTACTAACAGTCAATCTTACTATTCTCTTCCCCCCACCCACATATTCAACATCCTGTTTTCCAGTTTCATCCTCCCCCCTGCCTTCTTGGACCACCCAAAGTAATTCATGTCTCTCCCTGGGTTTCCCATCATCCAGTTGCTCCAGAACATGCTGTAACTGATTTTTTTTAGAAGTTCCACTTCCTTTGTCTCTCATGCCCTTTCTGATTGCCGTTTCCTTCACACATAGACACACTAGTTCATTGTAAAAGACGCACTGTTAATACGTGCCATAGCACACCAGACAATTCACGTGTATCCTGGAAAGCTCAAATCATGCTTCAACCCAAAATAAGCCTCTAGATAGATGTGTGAGTGCACACAGCTGGATGTGAGTCTCTCATGTGCTGTTACTTAGGAGGCAAAAGTATCCTCTGTCTCTTAATGCACATTTAAAGTAGCAATTAACTATTCATACTTTAATCTCATCCTGCCACACTGCAGCTCCCTGGGTATAATTTTATTCCTTATCTGCCCGATTAGCGCAGAAGCGCCGGTAGGGAAAGGTTGCGCTGCAGCTTGGTATATCAATATAGTTATTGTGCAAAGCGTGCTAATGCAACTCAGCCTTATTTACCATTCCTCCTCCCCCTCCCCAATCCCCAAAATCCTTTTATGCAAACTCATTCAAATGAAGCCTGCTCTTTAGAGGATGATGTGCTTGACAAGGTTAACACACATAGCCTCAGCCTGTCTCCCTGAAGCATTCAATAATTTCAAGTGTATAAATGGTGAGAAGACATGCATGGAGTGATAAGTAGCAGGAGCTTCGGCTGTCATTCTGTCATGGCGGGTGTACTGGATTCTGGAGGGGCCTGAGTTAGTCATTCCTATTTCCATTGGCATGTGGCTGAAAGTTACATTTTTTTATTGATCTGATCCTAAAGACCATAAAAGATCTTCTCTTCAGAGCTGCAGCCCGACCGAGCTCTGGTTTTAACAAGATGAATGTCTGGATGCTATTTTGGGAAAACTGGGCACTCAGCCACATATTTAACAGGGTCTGGAAAGATTTTGCGACCTCTTACAGCACTGACATAATTAGGGAAGATCCAGGTACCATCCCGTCCGAGATCCAGGACGGTCTCAGGCTCCAATTCAGCAAAGCACTTGAGCGCATGCTTAAAGTTAAGCACGTGCTTTAGTGCTTTGCTGACCTGGGCTGGGCTTTTAATAACAATAACAAGGCTTAGATTGAATTCAGGGCTTTGCACTCAGAGCTCACACCGTCCTTTCCAAAGCACGTAAGGGTGGCTATCCTGACTGGGGAAGTGAAGCAGATAGTACCTGGTCACAAAAGAGGTGAGTAGCTACAGAACACCAGTCTCCTGGCAGCCCGGTGTTCTCTCCTTTGACCGTACCACCACCTCCTAGACTCATAGCCTTCACGGTCAGAAGGGACCAGCGTGATCACCTAGTCTGATCTCCTGCGCCTTTCACCTCTAAGCACGCACTTAAGTGCTTTGCTGAGTAAGGGCTCTCTAGGTGGTTAACTTCCCCGGGGCCTGTCTGGGGCAGTACCACATCTTGGACAACAAGGTTCTGATCTCGACTGGACCCTCTGGGCACTGCAATCATATGGTCGAGTGCAGTGACTTGGAGCAGCTCAGGTCCAGAATATTTTCTAAATGCCGCAGCAGGCGTCTTAGAAAACCACTGTCAACTCAGCAATCCGGGAGGTCACTAACAGAGGAGCAGTTCCAGGCACTCATTACGTTTAAATATGGCACTTTAAAGTCCATTCTTTTGGTGGTCACTTGAGTGAAGCCCAATGGGGACATCTCTTGCCCACCACAGTGGCAATATTGCAACACTGCTCAGTATAGGAAGAAAAGGGGAGGGGCAAATAAGGGAGGCAGTGTTGCCTGATGGTTAGAGCAGTGGGCTAAGACAGGAGACTTGGTGTCTATTCCCAGCTCTGCGATTGGTCTGCTGAGTGACCTTGGGCAAGTTACTTTCCTCTATGTGCCTCAGTTTCCCCGTCGGTATAATGGGAGTAATGATTCAGCCCTTATTTGTAAAGCACCTTGAGATCTGCTGATGAAAAGCACTGGATAAGAGCAAAGTAATAGTCTTATTATATTGTCCAGGAGCTTGTATGCAATATCGAATGAGCAGGAAAATATTACATCTGAAGGTATTGTGAGCTAATTCATACGCTTCAAAGCCAGAAGAGGCCTTTGCGATCGTCTCGCCTGACCTCCTGCATAACTCAGCCCAGAGATTAACCTTTAGGACTTCAAACAAAATTACTGGGGGAGCAAGACATCTAGAGAATGAACTCCACCCCTGGTGTAAACCCCACTTTGTCCCCACTACTTGTGACTTTCTTCCAGCTAAATCCCTCCTGATAATTTACTGATCCTTCATCAAGTGCCCACTGTCAGGTGCGTCCAAATCTAACCTCTCCTCCAAAGAGACCTTTCAGCAGGATTAGGGGAATGGCTGGCTTGTTAGCTAGCGTAGTATCCTCTTCACAAAGCCTTTAAAGCACGGGCATTTAAGCATGAAAGGATAGTGCTTCGATTCTTTATAAACATGCAGCTCTTCTGCACCGTTCTTTTATTTATATTGTGGCAGCAGCTTCAGGACCCCAGTCCTTGATCAGGACCCCAATGTGCTAGCTACTGTACAAACAAAGAATCTGTCACCGTCTACAATCCCAGATGCGGGTATTTACCCACAAAAGCTCATGCTCCAATACATCTGTTAGTCTTAAAGGTGCCACAGGACTCTGTTGCTTTTTACAGATCCAGACTAACACGGCTACCCCTCTGATACCTGTAATAAATGCTTTGACTAGCGGGGAATTAGGGCCTGATCCAAAACCCATTGAGGTCAATGGAAAAACTTCCATCAACTTTATTGGGTTTTGGCGCAGGGTCTTTGGGCTTCGAGTCAGAGTTTAAGGCTAGAAGGGACCCCTAAATCATCCCGTAGATCGCAGGCCACTCATATCACCCGGCACTAAACCTAGCCTTGCAAGCGTGTCGCTCCAGCACTCACCGATCAAATCGTGAACGAGGTCCTTGATGAGGTGGCCAACAATGGCGTATGCCACCGCCACCACCACCAGTGCAGCCATGAGAAGGTAGAGCACCGCCTTGGGCAAAGGGATAGCATCCCGGGCAGGAGGTTTGTACTCCTTGTAGAGCTGGTCATTGTCCGAGTACGAATACTGGAATAAATGGTCCAGGTCAGTCGTAAAGTTGCTGGAATTCATGGACAGGCTGTTGGACAGGTAATTCTCCTGCTTTGGGTCCTGCAGGACGCTCACCACTGAGCTGGTGCTGGCTTCTACCTGCTGAACCAAGCTGAGGGTCTTGTTGATGCTGGGGAGGATCTGAGAGAGGAAAGTGCTCCAATCTTTGATTGCGCTGATGTTGCAAATGATCATAATTGCAATGGAGAAAGAAGCCTCCAAACCCAAAAGATTTACAAAGGTAGCAACCCAGAGTAGAGTCAACGTGCTTTCAGTGAACCATACACTCAAACCAGTGGGAGAAAGTCTCTCTGGGCTGGATTCGCCATGCAGGTTCTTACATGATCACACACATGCGTGCAGGCGCACACACACACACACACACACACACACAGACGGACACACACTTGCTTTACATTATGAAATGCACCGAGTCGAATCCTAAGGTTGTGGAGTTCCTTACTGAGAAGTAGGTGCTCGAGTAAACCTGACTTGCATCATTACTGTTTCTCGACTGTTTCTCTCGGATGCTCCCAGCAGAGGAAAGCTGGAGTGAGAGAATTCTCCCGATATGTTCAGTCATCTGGAAAGGAAAGAGAAGTTCCCCTTCTCCAGCTTCTTTTAGCAGGTGACCCTCCTTCAAGAGAACAAAAATTACCAGGGATTGTCGCTTTTTTCTAGTTTCCCAGTCTCAGTTTTATTATTTTAGCAGCCAACGCTGACTTGTTCCACAACCCACACAGACATTCTTAGCCCCTAGTCTCAAAAACAGGCACATCCTGGAGATTGACCTCAAAAGGGAAACAAAATATACAAAAGCAGGAAAATTCAGCTGATCACTTTGAGCTCCAAAAAATATCCACGCATGCAAGTCTACTCCATTGCAGGTTTGTTATCATTCTGCAAACATTTCATCAACTTCTTCCACCAGGATCTCCCTCCAGATTGCTTTAAAAAAAAAAATCACAGTCAGAGGAGGTGATCCAGAAAAGAATAGACACGCAGCATGGTCCGGCCTCTGTATAAAAGACCAGGAAGCCCCTCCACCAAACTGAAGGAGGATAGGTCTCCCAATTTTGCTTTACAGGTTTGTCTGGGGGACTGACCTGCTGCTCCTAAGCACCCAGCGTTCCTGCTTGTTTGATTTAGCACTTCTATCCCTACTGACGTCCCCGTGAATAATATTTGATTCAGTGCTGCTGTCTAGTATCTCTCTCTCTCTTTCTGCTTTTGGCTCCTCTTCTAACAATTCCAGTTGCTTTTCCAAGCCAAGCAGCTGCTGGTGGCAGTGCAGCTGTCCAGTGAGCAGAATGCCTTTCGGAGGCTTAACAGAGCCACCAGGAGATTTGGTGATGTCGACAGAATAACCTCCCCCAGCCAGGGTTCTTAAGCCGGGGGATAAATATCCGTGGCATATGAGCAGCTTCCTTCTCTCTCTTCTCCCCTCCAGATAAATCTTTTCAATGTCACAGCACATGCATAGCTCTGGAAAGGCACCTAGATGCTGGAAGGGAGTGAAAAAAAAAAACTGCTCCTGTAGGGAGGATCATTTTGGAAACACGGGTGAAGAGAGGGTAGCATTTGTGTGTGTGTTTCTGTTGATCATTTTCCAGCAGTATCCTGAGGAGCAGTCCCTTACAAGTGCAGATTCTGCTTCTTGTCAGGAGAAAACTAACTCCGTGTCAGATTCTCCCTTGGAAAGCCTTTGTCTGCAAGCTGTAATCCTGGAGGGAGGAACTGAACTGCAGTTACTGGGGGAAGAAGAGACAAAAATTCCCCCCATGGGAAACCTTTAGGTTGAATTTCTGCAGTCCTCACCCAGGCAGGTCTTCCACTGGCCTCCCCCTCCTTGGGAAGTTTCACCTGATGACAGTGGGTGTCTTGCCTGAGAAAGGACCGCATGATTTGGATAAAACACCTTCCAGTTCAGGAACAGGTGGCATGCGGCAGGAAGGCCTGGTGGAACGCCCCCTGCAGTCAGTCAGTTGTACTGAGCTTAAAGCGATTTGGATCAGGCACCTGAAATGTGTCTGATCTCCCCTCAGAATGGGATTTCACTGGGAGTTTAGCCCCAGTGATGGCAGTGGGACTGAACCCTGTCCATTTATGGGGTGTGTGGGGGTGGAGAGGAAATTTTATATAAGAAATCCATATATTGCTATCTACGAACATAAATAAATAAAAAAGATCCTGGATTCACTTTTCAACTATTATTTTTAGTGAAGTTCCTCAACCAGAAAATGGGTAGATTCAGAAGAAACAAATTACATCTTTAGAAATAAATGCATTCAGACACAACTGATCAATGATTCTAATAACATCTATCTAAGTCACCCTAGTAACGACAGGTTCCAGCCAGGGATCACAGGCTCAGCGTTCTGCCGGACAAACACTTATTCAATGGGGTGCAAACATTCAACCACCTCACCTCTTCGGTTGAAAGCCTATTGTATATACGCCAACTGGGTACACTCACATAAAGCCAAGATTGTACTGAAAATGCAGGGGAAATGAACCCTCTGTCTCCACTGGTACTCATATGGCCTTTATCAGTGTATCATCCGAGTGCCTCACAACCGTTTTACCCAGGAGGCAGGGAAGTACCGTGAGACAAGATGCCTTTCTTGAAGCTATGTTTTAATCAAACAGAAATGAGTAGGCTCTATACAGGGGTAGCAGGGTAAAACTCTCTGGCCTGTACTATGCAGGAGGTCTGACCAATTCTCAAACTGTGGGTCAGGACCCAAAAGTGGGTCGCGACCCCATTTTAATGGGTCCCCAGGGCCAATGTTAGACTTGCTGGGGCCTGGGACTGAAGCCAAAGCCTGAGGGCTTCATCCCGGGGTGGCGGCATTTGGGCTCTGCCCCTCCATCCCCTGCCTGGGGTCATGTAGTAATTTTTGTTGTCAGAAGGGGTTGTCGTGGTGCAATGAAGTTTGAAAACTGTGGGGCTAGATGATCTCAGGTCCCATGTGGCTTTAAATCTATTATGCCCATTTTACAGATGAGAACTGAGGCATGGGGTAGAGTTAAGTGACTTGCCCAAGAGAGCCCGTAGCTGAGTCAGAAACTGAATCCAGACTTCCTGAATCCCAGTCCAGCGCACTGTTCACTAGATCACCCTTCCTACCCAGTGGCAAGTGGCAGGGTCCCCATATCTGAAGCGTGTGAACCCTGCTATTGATTGCCAGATGATTTGCCATAGTTTTTGAGTGCTGTGGGGGCAAGGTGAGGGATGAGAAGTGTCCCTTAGACCTGGTGGAGAAAGCACAGAGGGACTGATTTTCCTATGTTTTTAAGCACCTAAAGACTTTGAAACTCTGGCCCAGGGTCTCGACACGGATTGGCCAGGCTCTCCAGGAACCGCTGCCCCGCCTGTTCCAAGGCTGAGTTGGGGAAATCCCTCTTGCAATTCTCTCTTTCCCCCAATCTCCAGGGTCCTCTGCTCTGGGCTCTTCAGCAGGAGAGGCAAACGGCAGCACATCTTTTTAAAGTCCACCGTTCCTGTTTCTTAAACACCATCCTTTCAATCCCTGGAGCTATTTGTCTCGCCTTTTTATCCCACCCCACCGTGGGACTGCGGTACATTCACTCACTGGCACACCTGCCTTGCTTTGTTAATTAAAAGATTTCAGAAAGTCGTTGTTTCCCCCAGCTGCTTGGCTTTTGTGGTTGCCATGGTATTCATCAGCCAGCCAATCAGAGGTGAGGGAAACAGAACGTCCACCTCTCCAGAAGTCCTGGGATCAAATGATCCTCTTGTGCTCCAAAGTCAATTACACTTCCGGGATAGTCAATTACACCCTGGTGATTGCGGGCTCTGGGCAGTTCTGCAACACACTGATTTCGAAGGAGCTCCGCTGGTTTACACAGGACCCAATCACTTCAGAGCAAAGCCTTTGAAAATAAAACTCTCCATCACTTCCCGGGCAATTGCGCTGTTTCCCCTGCAGCACTTAGTGACACCCCAGCCACTTAAAACTGAGTCAGGGAATGCCATTGTGTGTGTGTCCAATACCCAGTGCAGATAGGTGTCCAGAACTCAAGAGTTGTCTTGATGACAGGATATAAATACCTTCTCAAGGAGAAAACACTGGCCACTAAAGGGCTCTTCAGTCTAGCTGTGCAAGGCAGAACAAGAGCCAGTGGCTGCAAGCCGAAGCCAGACTAATTCAAATGACGAATAAGGCACCGATTTTTAGCAGCGAAGTTGATCAACCATTGAAACAGACTACCAAGGGAAGTGGTGGATTCTCCAGCTCTCACTGTGTTCAGATCAGGATGAGATGCTTTTTCAGAAGAGATGCTTTCATAAAACACAAGTTGTTGGGCTTAGCACAGGGGTAGCTGGATGGAACTGTCTGGCCTGCATTGTACAGGAGGTCAGACTAGAATGATCGAATGGTTCCTTCTGGCCTTAAAATCTACTAATCTCAGCTGCACGAAGAAAGGCAACGTGTGCCAGATCAACACACACTCATCATGCGAATGAGAGTCAGGAGGACCTAGGCTTCGGTCCTGGTTCTGTACTGCCTCATCACGTGGCCTTGAGAAGGCACTATTCCCTTTCTGTGTATGTGTCTCCCTGTCTGTGAAATGGAGCGTGACAGACCTTCCCTGCCTGGCCCTTGCATAGATTGATTCATTGCGTTACCAGCCAACATTTTCAAAGCATGACGCAATATTGCGAGCAGAGAGGGAAATGATTTTCAATATTGTCTTTTAAAACAAATCAGCGCGCCAGTAATTTTTCTGTCCACGCATTCATTGTGTTATGGATTCGGGGCTGCAATGAGTTCATTGTGTTCATTCATCTCTAGGCAGGAAGTTAGAAGAATGTGTTTCTGGAGCAGCCTTCGTGATAGGAGTTGTGGGAGCAAACAACCTCACTAGTTTGAAGATGGAGCTTCTGTGACAATCAGGACCAGACACCGCAAGGGGCAAACAAGAGTGTAGTAAGTACAGGCCCTGATAAAGGCCCTATATGAGGCCTGAGGCCTGAACTAAAGTAATGGTCAAGACTTAGCTAAAAAGCAAAGTCAAGCTGTGAGCTGAAGGCCGGCTCGGTTCACAGAAGCTGGCAAGGAAAGGGCTGATGTTGCATAAACATATATTCACCTAGCATATCGAAGTATAAACACAGTACCAGAACACCTTATACTGGAACATTCCACAGATAAGAAAGAACAGGCCGACCCATCCCAATGACGGGGGCAAAAGGGTAAAATGATGGATAGGGTTATTTTGATTGAACCAACAGGTACAAGGTGAGAGGCAGCACCTTACTACGTAGAGGGGTTGAACCTTACTATGTAAAGGGGTTGCACCTCAATATGTCAGGAGTGATGTGTAACTTGTTTGTACCTATGTATAAGAATGCATCTCTGGGGCGGTATCTGGGTCCGGCCTAGGGGGCAGTGGAAAGTCCCGCCACTGACTGAGCTGAGTCCATTGACTGGGGGTACATATTTGTAGTATGCTCGGTAGACTAAGTAATCTACGGGGAACTACTACTGTATCCAATACGGCAATAAACCTGGCCAATGTGCCTTCGTACCTTACTAGACTCTGTGGTCATTGGGGGTTCTCTTCGGGTCTGCTGTGTCAACTGTCTGCGCAGAGCTGGGGCAGCACACAGAGGGAACACACGCACGCAGCCAAGTGATACCAACAAGGAGAGAGCAGAGCACCACACCGGTAGCATCTGACAACACATCTGACAACAAAGAGGTCTGAACCCAAAGAATAAGCAACTGAATCAGCTGGTTGTATATGTAAGCAGGGTCTGAATTAATATTTCCCTGACAGCAAACTGGGAAGGGGGGTAAATACAGCTTGCTCCTGCTCCGCTTACATATTCAGCAGATACAACAGTGTCAAAATGATCAACTTTGGCTGATGTTGAGTACAAATCAGCTTGATGCATTTGTGAGCGAGATTAGTTGCCTGTGACAGTAGGGGACCAGACTCGATGACCCAGGAGGTCATTACCAGACTATATGACAGGAAGGCTGAGAAGGAAGGATAATGAGATCTGGAGCCTTTAGCCGGCAGATCAGCATTCGGACCTGGCCTGTACTGGCAGAGACTGGAAGCCGTTACCATCCAATGGTTGTTTGTTGGCCTGTGAGTTGGTAGTCTCAGTCCTGTTCCTAGTGGCCAAGCTGGCATTGACTGCCACCCTGGACCACAGTCACCTTCTCAGTAACTTCCCCTGTGACTAGCTTATTCCGTAATAGTCCAGGGTGTCTTGCACCTTCTTTTAAAGCATCTGGCACTGGCCACTGCCAGAGTCAGCATTTTGGGTCTGATTGGTCCAACAATTCCTATGAAAACCTAAGGACTGAGAGCGCCATCTAGAGCTCCAGCAGGATAAAGGGCAAAAATGCCCATTCGTTTAAGTAGAAGCAGAACTAGACCCCTTCAGAAAAGGTGTTGAGGCCGGGCAAATGGGAACTCTGGCACCTTGTGCAAACACTGAATTCATTAAAAAGAGTTAGACCAGAGTTTGCATTTTCTCTGCAGTGAAATTAGCAAAGTAGGGCCTCTTTCATGTTCATTAACACCTATATAAATTCAAAGTAACTAGAGAGCCTCAATTGTTCATTAGACACCTTCTGCATCTCCTCGGTTAAGAAGAAGCTTTACTGTATTTTCATAATGATCGTTTCCATCCCATTAAGGAGAGAGAGAGAGAGAGAGAGGAGAAAAAGAAAACCACAGATTTTAATAACCTTATATTTCCAAGTCCCTATTATTCAAAAAAAATTGTGTGCGTTTGCTCTGATCAGCGGAGGATTACAAGGAGAGCAGTGGGTTACATTGCTAATGATTTCGATAAATCACTTTACATAAAATTTGTAATCTCCACAGTTCCATCCAAAGGCCATTTGACAGAACAAAATAAATTGCAGAATTAGCCACTTGTCCAAAAGCCACTGAACAAATTCCTTTTAAGGATACACACATAACAGATGAGGTATATCTTTCACCTGTAAGGGCATGATTTTGGCTTCCGGGGACAAAAAAAGCACATAAGCTTTCAGTTTGTAAAGAAAGATTTTTACCTCCTGTAGCAAGATGAATGTCATTTATTTTATCCATTTTTTCCAGCTGTTTGATTTTGATTTCTATGCAGCTAAGGCACCATTACTGATGTTTCATTTACGTACAGTCCATTAGCCCAGATGAAACTGACTCATAAGGAAAGGCTTATGAATCTTGTGAGTCCATCCATAGTGAACGTGAAAATGACCACATTAGAACAGACCATCTATTCTGGTGTCTTGGCTATGACAGGGAGCAGTGCCTAAGGCACATGCAAAACCCAGTTCAGTCTACTGGATTGGACACTGGCTTAGGAGTCAAGATCTGGGTTCTAATCCCAAGTCACTTTCCAATCTGTAGAATACAAATAAGGATGCTCACACCTCTTTTTGAAGTGAAGTAAGTTCTAGGGATGGTAAGTGCTAACCGTGGAGACACTATAATATGGAAAGATTTCCTCCTCCACCCTTATCCAGTGTTTAGCTAGCACTGGTCAGAGAAACTTCGACTGATCCATATTCTGCGGGAGTATTGACTTCCATCAAAAGTAAACAGCTCCCCGAAAGCAGGTAGTTTTTGCCAGATTTTTTTTTTGGGTGGGGTGGGGGGGGGAGAGTTCATTTTTGGAATGAAACGGTTCAATTTTTCATTTGGAAACCCTTTTTTCATTTTGAATTACTTTTTATTTTCTAAACAAGTTGAAATGGAAATGAAACATTTTGAATGACCGAAAATGCTTTTTTTTTTTTTTTTAATTTTCCTTCATAGAGAATTAAAAAGTTTTTGGCTTTTGTTCTGATTTGGAATGAAGCCAGATTCTGAAGTCTCAAAATCCTTTGTGAAACCGAACATCCAGTCCTCCTCTTCAAAGACTTTCTCCTTATATCCGAAACGAACTGTGATGTTGTCATAAATGGATAGGTAAGGTAAGGGTTAAGTTTTCTTCCTGAAAGGGTAACCAACATTGCCGAGGACCAATCAGAGAACTGATTGTTAAAAGTCAGGGGCGGAATTTGTATCCCAGGGGTCTTTGTTGTTTTCTCGGCTGTGAGTAAACAAAGTTTCCTCCTAACTCTCTCTTAATACTCTATAAAACATCTGTGGACAAAGGAAAGCCAAGTAAGTCGGCTATGATGATCTTGTGTGGTGTATTCACATGTATGTTGATTTGTTGGGACTGGTTTAATTGGGCTATCTTTTAAATCACGGACTGTTCCTTCATATCTTCTTATAAGCAAGAGCCTGTATTGAGTTTCTTAATGCAAGATTATTGTTTATATTTATCTTCTTCTTTTTATATAAACTTTCTTTAAATGTGTGGAAGTTTCTTTTCCTAGGGAGCAAAGGGAAGGGAAAAGCCAGGCTGTGGGCTATTTTCCATTTGTTTCAGGAAAGAACAGGCCCGGGAAGGCAAAGCCAAGCTGTTGGCATTTTGCATCTCAATTGTCCTGAGGGTAGAGAACGCTTATCTCTTGGAAGCAGAGAAACCGGTTTCTTGATACTCGCAGGCTCGACCAAGAGCAAGCCTGGGAAGGAGGGGGGGAAGGGTTTTCTCCCTGCTTTTAGCATCCAAGGGATTTGGAATCTGGGTGTCCCACAAGGAGGGTTGGGGCACCAGAGAGAGGAAAGAGGGGGGTCAGGCTCTCTAATTAAATTCCTGACTCTGGTGCAGCCAAATATCCAAGCTGGTAGTGAGCTTGGGGGTTTCGGTAAGCCCCCAGACTTTGTGGACGCAAAAGTCCAGGTTTGGGACAGGACCGAATTGTGACGCTAAGATCCAGGTCGGGACTGGAGGCTAGATTTACCACAGATGTCCACCCCCAGGGCTTTTTTCTTCCTGAACAAAATCGGTCAGGTTTTCTGAGCTCGTTTCCAGCAGTCTGTAGTGTGGTTCTTTGTAAGTTTACCCCCTTTAATGCTTGGGCTTTCCACTTCAACATCTCCGCATAGTTTGTGTGGTCTTCATATTTGGGCTCCTTGGACTACTGGGCACCCTAGGATGTGAGATAGAGTTTTAGGAAGCAGAACTGGAACAGGTTCAGAGACAGGCTACTAGGATGATCCGTGGATGGGAAACCTGCCTTATGAAAGGAGACTCAAAGAGCTTGCTTGTTAGCCTGGCCAAAAGAGGCTCCGGGGATATGCTTGCTCTATAAATATATCAGGGGGATTACGTTAGGAGGGAGAGGAATTATTTAAGCTTAGTACTAATAGCCAAAGGACAAATGGGTAAAACTGGATTTAGGAAGTTAGACTTGAAATTAGACAAAGGTTCTAAACATTAGGGAGTGAATTCTGGAACAGCCTTCCGAGGGAAGTATGGGGGCAAAAGACTTATCTGGCTTTAAGACTAAGCTTGATAAGTATATGGAGGGAATGTATGAGGCGATATTTATCTGGGCAATTGATCTTGGATTATCAGCGATAATCTGCTCAATGGTCTGTGAGGGATGTTGGATGGGATGGATCTGAGTTACTGCAGAGATCTTTCCTGGGTGCTGGTGAGTCTTGCCACATGCTCAGGTTTAGCTGATCGCCTATTTGGGGTCGGGAGGAATTTCCTCCAGGGCAGATTGGCAGGGGCCCTGGAGGTTTTTCGCCTCCTTCTGCAGCTGGGCAGTGGGTTCACTGCTGGTGGATTCTCTGCACTTGAGGTCTTTCAAACACATTTATGAGGAGTTCATAAACTCAGTCATGGGTTAGGGGTTGTTATAAAAGTGGATTGGTAGGGTTCTGTGGCCTGCTTTGTGCAGGAGGTCAGACTAGATGATCATATTGGTCCCTTCTGACCTACGAGTCTATGAGTCTATCCATCCTCCGTGCAGCTCTATGCTTATCTGCCACCACAGTAGATGAGTATGGATAAACCTCATTATTTTTTAATCCGAGCTAAAATGCTGTCATCTCTCTCTGCCAAGCAGCAGCTCCACTTATGGGGCCTTGCCAGTTGGCCTCTCATTGGAGGAGCAATCAATAATGTAGGGACTGGATTTATTTACACCTAAAAATCAGTCCTGGAGGAGAGGTGGTCACAAACAGCATGCAGGTCAATCTCAGCTCAACACCAATGCCCCATTCCCATAGAGCATTCCTTCCTCAAGAAATGACTCTCATTAGAGACATTAAACCAGAGATCAAACTCCCTTGCTGCTTGCTACAGCTGCCACCAAAAGAACCATAATCAGAAAACCAACAACTCAGCATTTCTTCCAAGACTAAAAGCTGGCTCACCCGCTAATAAAAAGAACTTGTAAGACTATGTGTAAAAGCGCCATTTGGGGACCCCTGCTGTAACCATACCTACAAATACTCCTCTGAATCGTATGATAAAAGCTTGATCTTGTGGTGCATTCACTTGCTGAGTGGACTCAGTGCCCAGACCTGTTAGGTGATGAGCGCTTCCTGAGAGGACAAGCAACGGGAGCTGACTGCTTGTAGCTTTTTCTATCCATCTATCTACGTCCTTAGACTGTGCCCATGACCAGGGTATTGGAGCACCTTACACGCTATGCAGACTAGGAGATCTCAGTCTCCTCTGTCCCTCTTTTTCCCCTTCGGCAGGAAGATGTTTCTATCCATATGTGACGTTGGTGGGTGTGACAGGGTCAAGACTCACCACTGCTGGCACCTCCCGCTGATTGCTCTGGGAATTAGCTGTGTCCACTACAGAGAGCCCTCAGTGCATGGTGTCTCGTCCGCTGTCCAGTCTGCTCTGTTCTGGGACCCACGTTGCCCTCCGCTCGGCAGTGCCCACTACTCCAGACTCGCCCCCTTCCGGGGGGAGGGGTTTAATAGCTGTCTGTGGGACTTGCACCTGCCTCAGTGGCCAACCGCAACTCACAGTCTAGCCCCTTAGCTCAGGGGCAAGTTGCAGTCTGTATTGGCCACAGTCTTCTGTGGCCAGATGCAGTTTAATGGTGGAGGGGAGACCCAGGCCCACCCGCCTCTCTGGGTCCCAACCCAGGGACCCTCTAGCGGCAGCCTCCTTCTGCCCTCCTTCATTCCCTGGGCCACTTCCAGCCCTCTTCTCAGGGGGGTTATTGCTGAAGGGAGCAGGGCTTTTCATTCCACTCTGAAGCTGCTGAGGTTCATGTCAATGCTGATCTCTTCTGAGCATGTTCCATAGGCGTGGGGCAGTTGCCAAGAAAGCCCTGTCCTGTCCGTGCACAAGTTGCATCCTTGCTGCCGAGAGATGAAGGTGCCGTGGGGAGCCCTTGGTGGCTGAGTCAGCAGGTGGCTGCATTCTGAACTGGCTTTAAAATCCAGCTGTTTCCTTCTGGGGTCCGGTGCATTATGGCAGCCCAGCCTGGAGGTCATGACTGTGGGGTTCACCATGGACAGGTCTGAGAATGAAAGGATGGCCTGAAAGAAATGTCCTTCATCTTGTGGTTATCTGGGCTTCCTGCTGCATTTCAGCTACGTGGCTGTGGGCTGTGTGCAGGAGAGAAGGCAGATGCCCTTGGTAGAAGGTGAGGGTGGGGAGTTCTTCATGCTGCTTCCCTGGCCGCTCCAAGATCACCCAGCACTCCAGGGTTCAGGTTTAGCCATCTGCTCTCCATTTGGGGCCTGATCTCAGCCAGGCTCTGAGGAGCAGGGGAGTGTCACTGGGGAGTGTTATGTTTTGGTCATAATGCAGATGCTGCCGTCCTAAAATCCTGAATCTGAGGGAACAGACCAGGCTATAGTGACATTGAGCTGGTTGGTGATGCCATAAACGTGGCCTGTTGATTAATGAGTGAATCCCAGCTCATGCCTGCCCTCATTCAACAAAAAACATTCTGGAAGCTCCTTGGCAAACGGCACCGACCTTCAAGAGATAATGCGCCAGAGGGAGAGGCAGAGGAGATCCGACTGCAATCCACGTCTACTGATTCTTGCATGAGGCGCAAAGTTTGCACCACGCTGAACACAGTAGATGGGCATGGGCAAGGTAGAGAGGGAGGTAGCGAGGTAGCACCGTGAAGACGGAAAGCACTATATATTAGTAACACAGCTGAGCGACCAGGAGGCATGTAGAGTTTGCTGATGGGGTAGGCCAGCAGCGAGCAAGGAGGGGAGGAGTTGTCTCAGCGGGAACGATGCAACTTACACCTGCTCCCTTGCTCAGGCCTGTCCCTAGACACACAAAATAACCCTGATCATTTCAATTTGCCTTGTTCCCAGGGCACACAGCATGACCAGAGTTTCCAATTCCCCCTATTCTTTTCCCCACCACGGCTGTGTTATTCAAAGCCCTGAGTTTCTGCCCACAAGCACAATCCATTTGGAGGCTCGCTGCACTCTTTGTGCGCTTTCTCGGCGGCCACGGTTTTGGCCGCCCACCGTCTCCCTCTTCCAAGGCTCGCATGAGCCTGTTATCCCTGACAATTGTCCTGCGGAATGAGAGAAACGTCAAGCTTTATCCTACCCATTACCTTGCTTGGCCGAGGTGAAATTGGTTTCATAGAACTCATGCAGCTGCTCAGTTTTTAATTGGTGAGGCAGCAGCCACTGACATGAACAGGCTCAGGGCACTCTACTAATGAAACAAAGCCTGCAGCTGCGCTAGCAAAGTGGAGGGGGATTTGTAGACTGGTGAGTAATATGCCGCTTCTCTTAGAGGCCAGATTGGAAATCTGCTTGGAAAATGCCCATTTTTCACCAGGAAATTCCCTCTCCCAAAATCGCATGTTTTTTTTCAACATTCCTGCACAATTCTTCTGGTTGTTAGTGAAAAGCCCCCAGCCATTCTCTTCTCCAAACAATTTTCTTCACTATTGTCAGTTTTTCAAAACCCACCAAACACTAATTTTTTTTTTTAATAACTCGCCTTGGAAAAAACTGGAAAAAAACAAAAACAAACCAAAAAAGCTCTCTCTTTGTTTTTCTGATCGGAAAACCAGAACATTTCACCAACTTTGGAAATTCTGTGTGAGAAATGTTCATTCCAAAAGACCGGTTTAACTGGAAAAGGTGTTCATGCAAATTTCAACTGGCTTGACCAGACTGTGGGTTGGATGCTAGGTGAGACTTATCCTCAGAGAGCTCCCCTGGGCTACCCAGACTTGCACCTGCCTGCCAGTTGAATGGGAGGTACAGAAACACAGCTTTACCACTCCCTGGCTGTGCATGAGATATGGACTTCTCCTCGCTTTTCTTAATGTGGCCAAGTAGCCAAAGATATGGATCCACTTCCTTATATAACGTGGGTAGCCGCGTAATCTGACCATCATTGTCACTATGAGTGGGACTATTACATGGTAAGGTAATGCTCGGTATGGTGAGTGGCAAGAACCTGGGCCCTGGGGTGAACAAGGTGTCGTACAATGAACATGGGTAGGAATAATCGTCAATTTTCAGAATGGAGAAGGGTAACAGAGGGTCCCCCAGGATTTGTCCACGGGCTGTTCAAAATATGTCATAAATTGAATGGGAAAAGGAACACAGTAAAGCGTGGGTGGCAAAAAACCCAAAGAAACTGAAAAAATAATGGGGTTTCAATCCTGCCATGCTTGACTGGTACATGTCACCTCAGACAGGACATCGCGGAAATAAGTTTCTGATACCTTAAATGACTGTTTTTGGCAGCAGCTGAGTCCTGAACCACCACAAGAGGAGGCAATTCTTGATTTAGTCCTAAGTTGGAGCACAGGCTCAGGTCCAGAGGTGATATAGCTGGCCATTTTGGTAATAGTGACGCGTAATATAAATTACATTTAACGATCGCGTGTGACGTTATTGATAGAGAACTGGGAGCATAATAGAACCATGGTTGCAACAGAGGTCGTGAGTGGCCACCAGATCTAGTGTTAAAGGAGCTCTAGTTGTCTTAAAGACAGTTGCGGGTTAGCTGGTATGATTATGCTGTTCTGTATGTGTCTGTACTTTATTGTAGTGTGTTATGAATATTGGTGGAGCTGTTCGTATTCAAATTGTTGGTACGGAAAGATCCCAGACAGAGTTGGTGTCAGCTCGTTAGCCGCTTGATGGACCCCGTTAAGGAGCCATTAGCTACCAATTGACCCATTGCAGAGAGGCAGATACGCCTTGTGACTCAGCAGGGTGTGCCAGAACTGGCCTCATGGACTGCAGACTCCTTTTGCGTAACTGTCCACACTAAGAACAAGAGAAGGTCCTTAACCTGGAAAACCTATATAGGCGGAGGCCACTCATCTCATTGGTCTTAATCCCCCTGCCTTCTTACCCTCTGGGGACTTTTGCTACAGCTGGAAGCTCTGCGACAAGCTGAATGAACCCATCCAGCCGGGATGGTTCTCCAGACGACTTGCATTTGAACTGCAGTTACTCCATCACTGCTACAGCCTGAACTAAGGAACTTTGCATTACTGTAATGGACAATTGGATTCCATTTAACATCTAGTCTTCAGTTCTAGTCTCTTTCCGTTTTATGAATAAAGCTTTAGATTTAGATTCTAAGAAGATGGCAGCAGCAATGGATTTGTAGGGAAATCTAATGGCTATATGACCTGGTCCTGGGCTTGTCCTTGTGGAATGCGAAAGAACCTCTTTCTTTTACTGGGGTGGTTTTACATAACTCATTCATCAAGGACCAAGTGCGCCTGGGTGATCTGGGGAGACTGTGAAGTGTCTAAGGAAATTGCTTGGTTGAACGTGGTTAGCCAGTGGGTGAAACCAAAGCATGGTTTGTCTGGCTGGTTTGGTTTGCCTTAGGTCGGTAAAAACCGCAGCCTGGGCGTGACTGCCTGGTTGAAGCCAGATTAGTGCGATTTGCACTCTCAGTTGGGTGTCCCAGCAGAACGCATCAGTCCACAGCCCTGTGGTAGGGAAAACATCACAGCAGCCGGCACTATGTAGCATTATTCAGAAGGGAACAGTACACGAAAAATGAGGAAGTTATTTAACAAGAATTAAAAGGTAACACACAAGAATGAGCATCCCTGCTGTGCACGGTGAGTATCCAAAAGGCTTTGATTGGGACATATGCTTATGAATGTAAGGTATGAATGCTATATAGGATCGATAACTAGGACTATTTCGCTAATAGGACGGTGGACAATAGTCCTATTGGTAGAAAGTTTGTGTAATCGTACTGAATACCTTCCGCCTATTTGTAGCTATTCATCGTATTTGTACTTGAAGTTAGGATATTGGCTGTCTACTTGCTTGATGAGCCTTTTAAAAGCATTTTGGCCAGCAGATTAAAGCCAGATCAAGAACCACTTAAGTCCACATGAACTTTGGAGACACCCCACATCGCGAGATTTTCCCAGGAATTGCTTGGCTGTGAAATATCAGTCATGCATGGACATGTGACTTGCCCATTACTCCAAAACTCCATCTTGGAGCTGGACTTTGGCATAGGAGAGACGAGTCTCACCCATGGAGGAGCTGTACGTCTAAGACCCCTGGCGATAGGCCGTTCCATTATTGAGTCTGCAGCTGGCTAAAGAGAAGCCGCTCTCCACGCCCCAGAGGACAACCGAAATAGAGACTGGAACAAAGGACAGTATCTACAGGGGTGGTGAATGATTGCTGGACCAGACTAAAAGGAACTGTCTGTGAAAAGGAAGCTACTGGAAACTGGTGAGCGTTTTTATCTGTACTATTTATTACGTTGTAGACTTAGTAGTGTGTGTTTTTATTTATTTTACTTGGTAATTCAGCTTTGCTTTCTGTTCTACTGGAACCACTAAATCCTTATTTTTGCGTTATAAAATCAGTTTTAACTTGAGTAATTTAAACCAGAGTATGTTGTAATACGTGGTGGGGACAAACAGCTCGTGCATGATTTCAGTGTTAGAGGATGAAAAATTAGCAACAGTGTTACTCTGTATAAGCTTTATCAGGGTAAGAATGGATTATTTAGGTTAGACCCCATTGGGACTGGGGAGCTGAGTGTTACAAGCAGGACCATCTTCGCTAGCTCTCGTTCAGGTATACCTGCACCTTGGGGCAGCATGGTCATGACCCTGGGCCTGTGTGGAGCGACGGGGGTCCTGCCAGCAAGAGCACGGGTGCTGGCTTCTCAGCTGGCAGGAAAGAGGGGCAGAAGTAGTCTGGCAAATCAGTTGGCCAGTGCCCAAGGGGTTTCCTGTGATCCAGCCGTCACACCTGCACGTGCATTCGGGAACTTTTTAAAGAGCACGATATATAGGTCACTTCAATTATCTGCCAAAATTAAAACATTGTACAGAGACAAGAAAACGTTGCACTGTGGGCTAAACAACAAAGTAAAAGAAGCAGTGAGAGGCAAAAAGGCATCCTTTAAAAAGTGGAAGTTCAATCCTAGTGAGGAAAATAGAAAGGAGCATAAACTCTGGCAAGTGTGGTGTAAAAATATAATTAGGAAGGCCAAAAAAGAATTTGAAGAACAGCCAGCTAAAAGACTCAAAAAGTAATAGCACATTTTTTTTACATACATCAGAAGCAGGAAGCCTGCTAAACACCCAGTGGGACCACTGGATAATCGAGATGCTAAAGGAGCACTCATTGATGGTAAAGCCATTGCGGAGAAACTAACTGAATTCTTTGCATCGGTCTTCATGGCTGGAGGATGTGAGGGATTCCCAGACCTGAGCCATTCTTTTTAAGTGACAACTCTGAGGAACCGTCCCAGATTAAGGTGTCATTAGAGGAAGTTTTGGAACAAATTGGTAAATTAAACAGTAATAAGTCACTCGGACCAGATAGTATCACCCAAGAGTTCTGAAGGAACTCAAATGTGAAATTGCAGAACTACTTGCTGTAGTCTGTAACGTATCATTTAAATCAGTTTTGGTACCAAGTGACTGGAGGATAGCTAATGTGATGCCAATTTTTAAAAAGGACTCCAGAGGTGTACAGGGCAAACTGGTTGAAACTATAGTAAAGAACGGAATTGTCAGACACATAGATGAACATAATTTGTTGGGGAAGAGTCAACATGTTTTTTGCAAAGGGAACTCATGCCTCACTCAGCAATCTACTAGAATTCTTTGAGGGGGTCAACAAGCACTGGGACAAGGGGGATCCAGTGGATATAGCGTACTTAGATTTTCAGAAAGCCTTTGACAAGGTCCCTCTCCAAAGGCTCTTAAACTAAGTAAGCAGTCATGGAATAAGGGGGAAAGGTCCTCTCATGGATTGGTAACTGGTTAAAAGACAGGAAATGAAGGGTAGGAATAAATTATCAGTTTTCAGAATGGAGAGTGGTAAATAGTGGTGTCCCCCAGGGATCTGTGCTGGGACCAGTCCTATTCAACATATTCATAAATGACCTGCACAAAGGGGTAAACAGTGAGGTGACAAAATTTGCAGATGATGCAAAACTACTCAAGATAGTTAAATCCACAGCAGACTGTGCAGAGGTATAAAGGGATCTCACAAAACAGGGTGACTGAGCAACAAAATGGCAGATGAAATTCAGTGTTGATGAGTGCAAAGTAATGCACATTGGAAAACATAATCCCAACTGTATGTAAGCAGAGTCAGGATGAGCTCTACCCTGACATCTGGTGGTGGATTATGGGAAGTGTGGAAAGAATATCCGGAATGTGAAGTCTCAAATATTTGCATAGGCACACCCAGCAAGGAGCCAGCAAGGAGCCTGGGAATGGTTATTTTGACATTTCTGGGATCCCCAATTTCTTCGTTATTGGGGCAGGATAAATAAAGTGTTGCCACCTGATTATGTGAATGAGGAACTACGAGACTGCTTTATGACAGGACAGAGATGTCTCAATAAATATTAAATGAACTTGCTAAAGACAAGGACATGGTTCCAAATCCAGTGAAGGGAGAGAGTTGGGACAGGTATCTTGGCCTGGTGTGCAGTCTCCTTATGGCGCCAGAAGTACAGTTCCACCCCTCCTCTCTTCCACTGTGGAATGTCAAGTTGATTTTTTTTTTGTTCCCTTAACGACTTCTTAGAATACAGGTTACTCGAGCTGAACTCACTTTGGCTAATGGTGCACTAGACGTGGGGCTCCCCTACTATGTGCTGAGATCACTACAAAGCTGAAATCACAAAAGCTTGAAATTACTGAGTCTGGAGCAACTGAGTGCTGTGCTAACTAGTGGGGGAGCCAAAGCATACTGTGGAACAGAGCAGCTGGCGGAGTGGAGCAGTTTGTGGGATGGCTGGAGCGGACCACGGGACAGCTGGGGTGGACCGGCGCGTGGCAGCAGCGGAGTAGCTGTGGGATGTGTGGAGCAGCCCACAGAGCGAGCGGAGCCGAGCAGTTTGCGGGACAACTGGAGCAGCTCACGAGGCAGCTGTGGCAGCGGAGCAGTTTGTGAGGATGGCCGGAGGAGCAGAGTGGAGCGCGGCTGGTAAGGCGGAGCAGTTCGTGGAGAAGGCGGAAGCAAAACCCTGGAGAGTCAGGGCAGTTGGCCCTGGACCACGTAAGGTGCCCCTTTCACCAGGCTGGGGAGGACCTCTACAGATAGACTCTTGAATTCTGGGGTGGCATTGACCAGAGACTTTTGGGTTGTTGGACTTTTGGAGTGTTAGACTTAAGACCTAAGGGAAAGGACATTGCCAATGTACTTGGGTGGTTATGGTTGTGTTATAACTCTGTTTGTGGTGTTTCTCCATGGATTGCCGCATTGATTCTTCCTTTATTAAAAGATTTTGCTACACTCAGACTCCCGTGTTTGCGAGAAGGGGAAGTATATGCCTCTCGAGGCGCCCAGGAGGTGTGGTTGTAAGTGTCCCAGGTCACTGGGTGGGGGCTCGAGCCGGTTATGCATGGTGTTATTGAAACGAACCCCTGGATACTGAACCCAGCCCTTGTTGCTTGCCAACTCAGAGGGCGAGTGTGTTACTATACATGGGGACATAATCCCAGAACGTGGGACTAAATTGCTGACCACTCCAAAGAAGATCTTGGAGCATATGTGTTCTCCCTGATACATCAATGTGCAGCAGCAGTCTCAAAGCAAAACAGAATGTGGGATCATAAGATAAGATATAAGACAAAAAATCTATTGCCCTTAATATAAATCCATGGTACACCCACATCTGAATACTGAATGCGTGTGTTGCTTCATCTCAAAAAGATATATGAAATTGCAAAAGGTCAGAAAAGGGCACAAAATTATTAGTGTGAATAGAATGACTCCATATGAAGAGATTAATAAACTAGGATTTTCAGGTGGAAAGAGACTAAGGGAGATATGATAGCCGCTATAATCCATGACTGGTGTGGAGAAAGTAAATAGGAATGTTGACTTTATCCTTACAACAGACTGGGGTCACCATTGAAATTAATAGGCGCAGGTTAAAACAATAAAGGAATCTTCTTCATGCAACGCACAGTAACTTGTGGACTCATGCCAGGGTAGCCGTGAGGCCAAAACTGGTAACTGGATTAAAAAATAATATGTAGAATCATGGAGATAGGGCCATCAAGTAGCTAATCACAGATGCTCAGATTCAATCCATACTCTGGTGTTCTTAGCCTCTGTATGCCAGAAAGGTGGAAGGCGACAGGCGATGGTCACTTGATGACTCCTGTGTGTTCATATCCTCTGGGGCACTGGAATGCCATGCAGTAGACAGAATATGGGCTGGATGGATTCATGGTTGACTGAGTATGGCTGTTTTATATGGTCCGCAAATCACCAAACCCAAGCTTCAGTAAAGTGTGTTACGACGTTGAGAGTGAGCTCCAGCCTTTAAAGGCCACAACTCAAGCCTTGGGCGGTGCTGAGTGTGCCTCCCAACTTCAACAGTTCCGAGGATACAGAAGATACTGAAGAGTGCTTGTTATCCACTTTGTCCTGACTGAGCATTGAGCAGAAAGAACAATCACCACAGAGCCAGGAAGACTGCCTCAGAGATAGCCAGGTCCCGGCCAGTTAGGTCTTTAGAGATAGTTCTCCTGTGAATAGGGCTCTAAAACGAGATGGGAGCGGAGCAGTGGTGTGTGTGTTCACATTAGCATGACTACTTAGGCCTGTGATAAAATGGTTCTCAAGCAGTACTGCGTGTAGCTTGAGGTGCTTTGGCCTAGTGACTCCAGCGGGGCCGAAGAGGAGAGAAGGTCTTGGACTTCCTTCCCATCTGGCTGTCCACCTGAAGACATACAACGCATTGGTCACTCGAGAAACACCTTCTAGCCACATGTGTAAGGCTCTCTACAACACCACACACAGATGGATATACAAGTGTTTGGAACAGGATCCCTGATGATGCCAAAGCACAAACTGGCTGCTGAGCTCTGTGCTTTATAGCTCACACACAGACTATTTCAAGTTGATGACAATGTATACCTCCAGATCAGTGAGCATGCTATGGCACCGCATGCCCACAATACGCCATTTTTTTGGCTGACCTGGGACAACGCTCCTGCCAGCTCTCATCACTCACGCCCTTCTTACCTACGTACCATTGATTACATCTTCATCATCTGGACCATGGAAGGAGACTCTAAAATTCCACCACGTTTAACAACTCTCCCACACAACCTCAGCCTGGACCAATCTACAGGAGTCCATTTCTAGACCCGGTGCCATAGTGATCTGTCACATTAACACCACTCTATATCGAAAACCTACCGACCGCTACGCCTACCTTTGTGCTCCAGCTTCCATCCCGGGCAACTCATACGATCATGTCTACAGCCAAGCACTGAGTAACAACCGCATCTGCTCTAACCCTCAGAGAGACCAACACCTACCAAAATCTCCACAGCATTCTCAAAACTACATAACCGCATGAGGAATTGAGGAAACAGATCAACAGAGCCAGACGTTACCCAGAAGCTCTTACTGCCAGACAACCAAGAAAGACAAACAGGATCCACTGCCATCACATACAGCCCCCAGCCTAAAAACCCTCCAACGCTATTCAGGGATCTACAAACCCATCCTGGACATGATCCACCTTTCCGGGTCTTGGGGGTGCAGGCCAATCCTTGCCCAAGACAACCTTCACACTGGAACGTATTCTCAGCAACTGCACACCTACTAGTAGCGTCTAGCTCAGGAACCAATCCATGCAACAACCTCGATGCCAGCTCTGCCAACTCTTCACCGCGCACCATCATAGGACCTAACCAGATCAGCATACCATACTGGTTCATTCACGTCCTGCAGTGCGGTCACCGAATATATCGCCATCATATGCCAGCAATGCCTCTGCTATGTTATCATCGGGCAAACTGGCAGTCACGTTGAAAGGATAATCTCTCTTTTTTGAATTGGAAGGAAAGATGGGTGTCTTCTCAAGTCTTTCGTTGTTGTTGTTGTAGAATTCATGGCTTTCCCGCCAGAGAGCACGAAGTCCAGATTACACTAACAAGTGCCAGCAGGTGTACACTACGTGAGAGGCTATGCCATGGTAGATTCCACCCTCGCGGCTCTCCACAGGAAACAGAGTTTTGAACGTTGCTTGTGGCTCACAGTGATGGATGGCTCAGCTTTTTCTGTGACACATCGTTATCAGACACGGCAACAGGTCTGATTAAGATTAATATTCTGTCACAGGTATTTCTTGTCAAAGTCAGGGACAGGTCACGGACAATAAACAAAAATTCATGGAAGCCTATGACCTGTCCCTGACTTTTCCTAAAAATGCGCGGGAGAAGGTGGGGAGGGGGAGGGGAAGGGGAGAGAAATACCTTGGAGAGCAGGGGCTGCTGCTCCATTCCCAGGAGAGCTGACTCAACCCTGGTGGCTACTCCAGTGGGCTGCCAGCCATTGCTCCAGGGAGCCGAGGACATTGCTCTGCTAACCCCAGGGCTGGCTGCTGGCCAGCTGTTCCAGTGTGCCCAGGGGCTGCTGCTCCAGTGGGCCCAAGGATCATTGCTCCATCAGCTCCAGGGCTGGCTGCCGGCCACTGCTCCAGCCCCGCTGCTGCTGCTCCGTCAGCAGGGACTGACTGCTGCTGCTCCAGCCCTAGGGGTGCTGACCCATCCCCAGCCACTGCTTCAGCCCTGGGGCTGCTGCTCCAGTGATCCTGTGGCTGTCAGCTGCTCCAGCCCTGCCCCAGAAGAAGTCCCAGAAAATCACAGAAACAGTGACTTTTATGACAGAATCATATCTTTGGGTATGACTGACAGAACGTAAGAGGAATTCTTGTTGTGCAGAGGAAACAGTGCAGAGTCTGGGTCAGGAAAGGAAAAAGCAATTTTGCGATGAGAACAAACCGCACACACAGACAGAAAAGTAATTAAGTGAATTTTGCGCTAGGTTGATTTCCCTGGTCCCTGGAGATTGTTACTTCTCCACAGAACAGCTTCTGCTGTGTCTATCTTTCTCCACAGTGTCCTGTAAAAGTGTCCTAAACCAAAGTAGAAAGCCCTGGAAGGAGGGTGCTCCTGACCCACTATTCTCCAGTCTCAGCTGTCATTAGAAAAAAAAAAGTAAGTTTCTAGCTGTTAGAGTAGCAAAGAACATGACCAGAGTATAACCAACACAGTATCTGCCTGAGTTTGCAGAGAGCCTGAAACAATAGCTCTGAGAGGTGTGAACTGACTCAGACATCTCACGAGTGTTAACACAGACAATGTGGCTACTTTCAATGTCATGCTTCACTGTTCATCAAAGCTTGTAGGGAAGGAGAGAAAGGGTCCTATTATGAAAAGCCACACTAGTTGCTTGAGGGTGTGGGGATACAGAAAAGGTTTGTATTATGATGGGCTGAAGTTTCCCACTCAGTGGGAATGAAGACACTTGTAGTTGATTCAGTTTTCCCGAAGGGGGCATTCAGCTTCCAAAGGTCTGGGAAATATTAGCGTTTCCTATAGTGAGGGGGGGACAAGGGCGTGTGTGTTTTTGTCTCCCTTTAGTGTCTGGTACACATAGGACGTCTATGAGTTTGTTACTGCTCCCAGCTAACAGACTTTGTCCTTTGTCTCAAGCCATAGAGGCTCACGCTCTTAGTGCTGAAAGTCCTGGGTCCAAATCCCATTGCCCAAAGCAGTCAGTTGCAAAGGTGCTACCTGTCTCCTGAGAAATGGACTGAATTTGGCAAGGACTATCAATGGTCATGACTGGTTACTACTACCCCAGACTAGCTTTGGACCAGAAAGGCTCCACATCTCAGTCTCAGCCTCCTGTGCTGTTTAGTCCCCCTAAAAAATTTGTGTTTAAAAGGAGGAGCTTGGACAGGTCTTGGAGCAAAGATCTTGCGCCAGATGGTGAATTGCTGTTGTGCTTGCGTTCCTGTAGGTGGACAATGTATTTCCTGGCAGTATGAGAGCATGGAGGGGTGTGTTCTCCTCAGTGACACGTTCCTGGTGTGGTCCTGTGTGCACACTGAGAGCACAATATGTAGTAAGTGCTTCCTGGCGTAAGGAAGGGCTGATAGACATTTCTGTTAGGATCAGTGACGCTGACAGGCCAGAGACCAACTCTTGCCCCGGCTGCAGGTGTTAGCTAAGAACTGATAACCTCGTAGCTGGGAACCAGACCAGATCACCTGGATGTTAGTTTTGGTCCAAATAGGCATTTGTCTTATAGGAATGTGTTGAGATGCTATGAAATGCTTGTATGTTGCTGCATGTATTTCTCCCCCGTACTATCTATATCCCAGCTTCTAAGGTGATATTGAAGTGTTTGCGCTGTAACTCTAAACATCCCCTGTCAGGAAGGAAACACGTCCAAAGTGTGAAATGCCAGTTTGCCACCGTTATATCCAGGGGGGGCGGGGGGGCAACAGCTTTAGGAAGAAATCACTCGACAGAGGGAGCTGTCAACCTTAAAAGCAGCCATTTACTGCTACACACTGAACTAACCAAAAATCAGCCAAAACTGGCTGGGCTATCCCCTAATAATCTAACTCAATTGCCATAGCAACAACAAGATTCTATTACCACAACAACCAAATACCCCACAGCCACAGGTGGAGTTATCTCCTCCCCAACACAAGCAGGGCCGGCTTTAGGCCAGTTCCCCAGATCGGGCTCTGCGCCGTAGGCATCTTTAATTTTTTACACTTTTTTTACTCACCCGGCTGCGGCAACGGGGGGGAGGGAGGAACGGGGACAGGCAGCCATCTGAAGTTAAATGGTCACTTACACCAAAAACCACACTATCACAAAGTCCGGTTTGTCTGGGTGGCAAGATAGATTGGCGAGTCTCAGGGGACTGTCTGTGACTCCAGGAGTTCACATTTGTTACTGGCTTGATGACATGTAATTACAGAACACGCCACTAGTTTGGCGTGTCGGCCCTATTTCTGATGGTCTGCTCAGACGAAGGCACTCACGGTCGTGAGCTACTCCAGACAGTGTGACAGTTTTCATTAGAAATCGCTTCTCTTCCACGCAGAAAACAAACCCCCATTGTTCTCACTTCTGCTGGACATGTCATCTGCTCCCTGAGTCAAGAGATAGCCACAAAGTCAGCAGGGCATGGGAGACCATCAGAGTGTGTTAAGGAATACCTGGATGCAGAGGCTGGGGGAAGAAAGCAGGATTCAAATGAATCCTAACATGAATAGTAATAGTTTCATGGATGTTTTTGTTCTCCCCAAGAAGAGTAGCTTTGTAAAATATTCCTTCTAGTCTAATAATCTACGACGTGATTTGTGCCACAAGATAGGAAGGAACTGCCAAATTTTGCTCTGTTATGCCGGTAGAACTGGAGCTCTTCCATGGAAGGCAGTGTTCTTTACCCAAGTGTTTGACTCATTATGTCTCACTACATCATGTCCCGGTAGTTCTGTGGTTTAGGTTTCTTTTCCCGAAGGGGATGGTATTCCCTAGTCATCTTTAAGCAGATTTACACATATATACAAAATCTGAGTTAAAGGCGCAATAGGCTGGAAAGCCAGGAAGTCAAATACCTTGTCAGGTAATTCTCCAGAAGTAAATCCACTCTGTTGACCTATTCCGTGGAGCCATATTGAAATGTTACAGTGCAAGAGGCTAATCTAAACCTGGTTAAACTCCACTGAAAGACTCCAGTAGAGTTTGGATCAGTCCCATAGTTTGTACACGCCCACACAGCTTTGTTTTGGTTGTGTGGAGTTGCTCCACTTTGGGATAGATCAAAATCACAGACTCAAACCCAAACCCTGTATTTTGCCCAGCTTTAAGCTGAAATGAAATGAAGTCATCTGGTTTTGCCTGGTCTCCACTCAGGTGAGGCTTTGAAGATCTGCCCCAGGGATCAAAGAGGTCATGAACCTCAGCCACTCTGGGCTCGGTTGCTTGTTCATAACGAATCTCAAACCCCCCTGTGAGTTTCGCTGGATTTCAGGGTGAAAGTTTCAATGTCTCATGCTTCAAGGCTCAGCTCCTGAAGGCAGAACTCCTCTTGACTGCAACACGAACACGGTTTGATACCTCTGCAGCAAGGATACACTTGATTTCTCCAGCGTCGTCGTATTTTTCACTCCATTCTCCTATCGCACTACAAGAAAAAATCCCACGGGAGAAGGGATCCCTTCCAGACTTCAAATCCCCAGGGGAAGAAGGAATAAATAGTGATGAAATTCACCATCAAGAACATGGAATGATTTTATTTTGGGGAACACATCTTCTGCATAAGGTGAATGTCCCAATGCCTGTGAACGTCACAGCTTCCTGGAGGCTGGTATCATATAGAACCTTTTTCCTGCACTATGTTCTTGGCTCCCAGCAATAAACCTGACTAATATTGGTTATTTGGTCTCTTGAGTATATTTCATGCCAAACCAAACGTGTGGTCAAGCAATTGCCAATTCAATTTAACGAGAAGATGTACCTATCAGTGGACTTGAATTTTAAAAGCCATCCACAGCTCCTGCTGTGTGCCCAACAGCCAGCAACTCAGCTGAGTAGCAACTGCCAAGATAATGACCCCTAATATTGATTAGAGAAGGGGTGAGGCAGGGTGTTGAGATTCAAATCTAGCTCAGGTTTGTGGAAGAGTCAGGGCTAGGTTCCGACTTTGGTGGCCCCAACATTTCATCAATTCTTCCCACCTCATTTTGGCCCAACGCATTGGGAGTCTCACTAGCTAAGATGATCTCATGAGATTTCTACCATCTTTACCTGCAGTTAATCTGGATGTGAAAATTGGGACCCATCTGTCTGTAGGTCAGAGCTAGGGTCAAAATTTACCCCCACTCCCAGAATTTGGACAGGAGGGTTGTATTTAATGTTCTGTTTCAGGCCATCTTTGTCGGGGATGTATGAAGGCTCTGTCACATGTATCAAGGTTCTGTGCCTACAAAGAATACAAACCAGGCAGGGGAATACTCTGAACAAAACCTAAGTGCTAATAAAGGCAATGGCAAAAATTCTCATTGAATTCATGCCATCAGTATTCAGCCCGTAAGGAGGAAAAAAACATGTTTTGGGACAAACTTTAGTAGTCAGTAGAGATCATGTGGCACCAAGATACCAAGTTGATAGGCACTTTAGGAATGACAGAGATGACAGATATAGAATGAAAATCCTCCCAGGAGCTAGATGTGAGACAAGCAATGCCTGGATGCTGTGGTCTATTACCAATAAATAATAGGGCACAATATATAGCTGGGGGCTGTGACGGTACCTCCCATAAGGCTGTACGGAAATATGCTTAGAATGTGTTTTATGCTACACACCCCACGTAACATATCTCCGTCGGGGTTATGATCTACTGAATGGATTAATCCTATTTGCATGCATGTATCATTTTTGTATTCAATGTTATGAATGTTGACTGTGTACTGGCTTGATTTCTAAATAACCTTAGTAGAGCATTGGGTCAGTTCCTGGAGAAAGGAATGTTGAAGTTAAGTACCTAATCAAGAAACACTTAAAGGACAATGGATCTTGGAATGCTCCAATCCACATAAGAAGTCTACTTGAGGATGTTCAAGGTAGCACTGTAGCAAGGTGGTGTGGCTCCCCTCCTCACCAGGGAGGGTCGAGCCCCGGCCATGCACCTAAGGGGGCAGGGCCACAGAGCAGTGAGGCCACCCCTCAGAGGGTTAGGAGGCGACCCGGAAGTATAAAAGCTGGCCATCAGCACTCAGTTGGAGCCCAGCCGCCGTTGGGAGCAGACCTGCCAGAGGGTGCTCGTGACTGGGACACTGCTGAGGCCCAGCGCCGGTGCCCTGACTGGCCGGAGCTTCCCCACGCCCGCTAAGACAAGAAACTGCCGGAGCTTCCCCGGGTGGCAGAATCCCCCTCTCCCTGGCCTAAGGAGGCCATTTAGTCTACTGGTGACTGCTCAACCCTGAGCCATGAGGGACTGAGCTATTGTAATGGTGTGTTTGGTGCCCCGCCCGAACCAAGGGCTGGGCCCCCTTTAACTGTGTCACTGCTCGGTCCTGCCCCAAGGGGCTCAAGCTGCCTGAACTGTTGACTGCTCAGCCCTGAGCCACGAGGGCCTGAGCCTCTATAACTTTATATTCCTTGCCCCGCCCTATAGCAGAAGGCTGGAGCTCAAGTGACTGTGCAGCGGCGCTCAGACGACGTGTCGAGGCCAGTGTGGCTCCCCTCCTCCCCAGGGGCACCTGACCAGGGACTTGAAACCCTCGCCCCTGTGAGAAGGGGTCAGTAGGAGGGCGGTAGAGTAACCCCCCCAGCCAGGGACATGGATATGGAGCGGCTATTCCAGCTGCTGGCGGAGAGCCAGGAGTGGCAGCAGGCAGCCCAACTCGAGCAGCAGCAACAGTGGGACGCCGCTCACCTCCAACAGCAACAGCAGCAGCATGCGGCTCAGCTGGAGCACCAGCAACGGCTGATGCAGCAACTAGGGAGCCAGCTGCAGCAGCTTATCGGGCCTGTGTCCCGCCCCGCCGACTGGGCAGCGGGAGAAGGCGCCGGGGGTTCACGTCCGGCTGCCCCCCTGAGCCTGACCAAGATGGGCCCGGGTGATGACCCTGAGGCCTTCTTGGTCACTTTCGAACGCGTGGCCGTCGTCACGGGATGGGCCCGAGACCAATGGGCCACTCTCTTGGCCCCGTATCTGACCGGCCCGGCCCAGGTCGCCTATCGTGGGCTGGCAGCGGAGGCGGCCAGGGACTATGACTGGGTGAAGGCTGCGGTCCTGGACGCCTTGGACATCAGCCCCGAAACCTTCAGGCAGCGGTTTCGGAGCCAGACCTACCCGACAGGCACCCGTCCTCGGCTGGTAGCACAGAGCTTGAAGGAGGCATGCCGCCGTTGGCTACAACCAGAAACCAGGACGGCGGAGGAGGTGACTGAGCAGGTGGTCCTGGAACAATTTGTTCATATTCTACCTGTGCAGGGGAGGGCCTGGATACTCCGCCACCAGCCGGAGACACTGGGGGCGGCTGTCTCGCTCATGGAGGGCTTTCTGGCCGCAGAGGCTTCTATGGGGCCTGTCTTTCGGCTACTCACCCCGGGGCCCGAGCAGCCCCGTGGTGAGAAGAAGGCACCCACCTTGTCTGGGCCGCGACACCCGAGCCGCGGACCGGACACCTGGCCAGCACCCCAGACCCAGCGCCCGGACTCCGCCCCACAGCCTCCACCGCGGGCCTCCACCGCAGGGCTCCCGAGGGCCTGCCGGAGTCCCCCTTGAAGTCCTCGAACAGCCGTTCCCCGGAGCGGACGCCCCGAGGTCGGACCCTGCTTCGGATGTGGGAAAGCAGGGCACCTACAACGGGACTGCCCCGACATGGAATGTAACTTTGGGCAGGTCTGTGCGGGGGAAGGCCGGGCCCGACGACCACAGCCCGCCAAACTCAAGGTCCCGGTGGTCGTTGGGGACCAAGCCACAACGGCTCTAATTGACTCTGGTTGTGTGTCATAAACAGATAGCTAAGGGTTAATGTTTCTTTTACCTGTAAAGTGTTAACAAAGGGAACCAAACACCTGACCAGAGGACCAATCAGGAAACAAGAGTTTTAAGGTCACGGAGGGAATGTTTGGGTGTGTCCCCCCCTTTTTGTGTCTCCGGTCTGTCTCTCGGCTATGAGAGGGGATCTTTCTATCTTCAAGCTCTAATCTTCAGTTTCCAAGTGTGAGTACAAAGGTAGAAAACAATAGGCTTTTATTGTTTTTTCTGTATTTACATGTGTGTTAGTTGCTGGGATGTTTTAAATTGTATTTCTTTTGAATAAGGCTGGTTATTCCTATTTCTTTTAGCAATTGACCCTGTATATTGTTATCTTGATACAGAAACATTTTTATGTCTTTCTTTCTTTTATATAAAGCTTTTCTTTTAAAACCTGTTGGATTTTCTTTCTAAGTGAGGCTCTAGGGGATAGAAATCCCTGTGCGAGAATTACGGTCTCTCTCAGGAAAGACTGGGAGGGAAAAAGAAGGAGTGGGGAAGGTAAATTGCCCTCTCTGTTTTGTAATTCAAAGGAGTTTAAGTACAGTAATCTTCAGGATAACCCACGGAGGGAAGCCTGGGGAGAGTAAAGAGAAGACAAGGGGAGGGGGGTTATTTCCCTTTGTGGTAAGACTCAGGGCATCTGAGTCTTGGGGTCCCCCCAGAGAAGGTTTTGGGGAGACCAGAGTGAGCCAAACACTGGAAATTTTTGGCTGGTGGTAGCGCTATTAGATCCAAGCTGGTAATTAAGCTTGGAGGCTTCATGCAGGCACCCACATTTTGGACTCTAAGGTTCAGAATTAGGAATTATGCTTATGATACTGTGGCCAAACGTTGGTTCGCCAGGCCCTGGGACCCCCGGCCGACCACTGCCTGGGACTGATTCATTCACAGTGTATCCACGGGGACGTCCGACCCTACCCGAGTGCTCAGGCCTGGCTAACTGTAAATGGCATCACTCGATCATTGGTCATCGTCTTGGCCCCCCGACTAGCCTACCCCATGATTCTGGGACGAGACTGGCCCACCTTTGAGGGGCTCCTCCGGTCCACATCGGCCTTAGAAGCTGAACCCCAGGAACCCCCATCAGAGACTGGAGAGGACGCCAAGGAGGATGAAGCAGGAGACCCAGAGGCTGAAGGTCCGTGGGAGGAAACCCCCTCCGAGCCTCGTTTTGATATGAATTTCTGCCGGGACCAGCGGGCGGATCCCACTCTCAGCCGGGCCTACGAGCAACTTGCGGCGGTCGACGGGTCGGTTATTGATCCTCATCGGGCCACACAGTGGCCCCACTTTGAACTCCATCGAGACAGGCTCTATCGGGTCGAGCGGGACCCCCGCAGGCGGGAGCCGCGGACGCAACTTCTCGTGCCCCACTGCCACCGACGGGCTGTGATGAGACTGGCTCACGACGTACCGGCGGCCGGACACCTAGGGCACGAGAAGATCCTTGCCCGAATCTGGATCCAGTTCTACTGGCCGGGGCTTGACGACGATGTGAAGCGGTACTGCAATTCCTGCCCGGAATGTCAGTTGGCCGCCCTGCCCCGGGTACCCAAGGTGCCCTTGGTCCCTATGCCACTGGTCGAGACCCCATTCGAACGGTCGCCGTGGACCTGGTGGGCCCACTCCCCAGAAGCGTGGCCGATTTCCAGTACATCTTGGTCCTCGTCGACTATGCCTCCCGGTTCCCGGAGGCTATCCCCCTGCGCAGCATCACAGCCCGGACCATTGCGGGCGAACTGGTAAAGGTTTTTGCCTGCGTGGGGTTAACCAAAGAAATCCTAACTGACCAGGGCACTAATTTTACATCCCAGCTACTCAAACAGGTCTGCAGGCTCCTGGGGGTGAAACAGCTCCACACCTCCGTCTACCACCCGCAGACCAACGGGTTGGTGGAGCAGTTTAATTGCACCCTCAAGGACATGCTGAAGAAATATCCACTGGAGGAGCTACGCCACTGGGACCAGTTACTACCACCTCTGCTGCTGGCCGTTCAGGAGGTCCCCCAGGCGTCAACCAAGTTCTCCCCTTTCAAACTGTTGTACGGGCAGAGGCTGCGGGGCCTCCTGGATTTAATGAGGGAGACGTGGGAGCAATCGGCCTCCCCAACCCAGGGCCTCCTCCAGTACGTCCTTCAGCTGCGGGACTATCTTACGCAGGCGGGAACCCTGGCGCGGGAAAACTTGAGGGTAGCCCAGGAGAGGCAGGGGTGGAGCTATAATCGAGAAGCACAGATGTGAGAGTTTGCTCCCAGAGACCGGGTTCTGCTGCTCCTGCCCTCAAGTGAATCGAAGTTGTTGGCTCATTGGCAGGGGCCCTACGAAATAACTAGGGGAGTGGGGCCCGTTACCTATGAGATTCGCCAACCGGGTCGATGGAAGGAGAAGCAGTTATATCATGTCAACCTACTGAAGCCGTGGCACGACCGGGAGGGTCTGTTAATCAACCCGTGCCCACCTGAACTGGAGCTGGGCCTTGAGGTGGTGCAGATGGAGGACTCGACTGAACCTTCGCTGCGCAGCTCACTCACGAAGGAACATCGCAAGCAGGCCAAGTGTCTCCTGCAGGCGTTCTAGCGAACCTTTACGGCGATACCGGGTTACACGACCCTGGCCTGTCACACGATCCAGACCAAGCCAGGGAAGATCATATGAGAGACCGCCTGGCCGTTGCCGTACCGAATGCGCCAGGAGGTCGAGGAGGAGGTCTAAGCCATGTTGGCCCTGGGGGTTGCCGAGCCATCCCAGAGTGAGTGGCGCAGTCCAGTGGTCCTGGTGCCCAAACCAGACGGCACCCGCCTGTTCTGCATCGATTTCCGGAAGGTCAATGCTATATCACGCTTCGACGCCTACCCGATGCCCCAGGTAGACAAGCTGCTGGGCCGCCTCAGGGAGGCTCATTTTATTACTACTCTAGACCTTAGCAAGGGCTACTGGCAAATCCCGCTCGAGGAGGCCTCCAAAGAGAAGACTGCCTTTGCCACCCCCTTGGGACTTTATCAATTTACCTGGATGCCCTTCGGTCTCCATGAAGCCCCCGCAACCTTTCAGCGGCTCATGGATCATCTCTTACAGCCGCATCAGGAGTATGCCGCTGCATACCTAGATGACGTAGTGATTTATAGCCGCTGCTGGGAAGACCATCTAAACCAGGTCGCGGCGGTCCTAAGAACCCTGTGGCAAGTGGGGTTGACAGCTAACCCCAAGAAGTGCCGTATAGCCTGGCAGGAGACCACCTACCTCGGCTATACCGTGGGGCGAGGATGAGCAAGACCCCTCATAGGGAAGGTACAGGCCCTCGCCGAATGCCCAACACCAACAATGAAACGTCAGGTGTGACGATTCCTGGGCCTCGTGGGATACTACCGGCGGTTCATTTTGCAGTTTGCGTCCATTACAGCACCCTTAACAGGGCTGCTAACTAAGAATAGCCCCCTACAGATACGGTGGACCCCTGAGTGCGAGGTGGCCTTCAGAACGCTCCAGGATTGCTTGTGTCGGGAACCAGTCCTGTATAGTCCCGATTTCGACAAACCGTTCATCCTCCAAATGGATGCGTCCGAGGTCGGCCTAGGGGCGGTCCTGTCTCAGGAAGGGGAAGGAGGAGATCACCCGGTGCAGTACCTGAGCCGAAAACTATTCCCCCAGGAGCGAAATTATGCCATGGTCAAAAAGGAAGCCCTCGCGGTGAAGTGGGCTTGCGAAGCCCTTCGGTTCTTCCTCCTGGGCGCCCCATTCACATTCGTCACGGACCATGCCTCCCTTCAGTGGCTAATGCGCATGAAGGACAACAATGCCCACATCATGCGCTGGTACTTGGCCTTGCAGCCCTATGCGTTTACCATCCAGCATAGGGCCGGCAAGGACCATGCCAATGCAGACTTCCTAGCCCGCCTCGAGGAGATGGAAAAGCCTGGACCTGACAGGTGGGAGCCAGACTTGAGGGGCGGGGGGCGTGTAGTGAGGCGGTGTGGCTCCCCTCTTCACCAGGGAGGGTCGAGCCCTGTCAGACACCTAAGGGGGTGGGGCCACTGAGCAGTGAGCCGCCCCTCAGAGGGTTAGGAGGCGACCCAGAAGTATAAAAGCTGGCCGTCAGCACTCAGTTGGAGCCCAGCCACCGTTGGGAGCAGACCTGCCAGAGGGTGCTCGTGAGTGGGAAGCTGCTGAGGCCCAGGGCCAGTGCCCTGACTGGCCGGAGCTTCCCCGCGCCCGCTGCGACGAGGAGCTGCCGGAGCCACCCCGTCCCTGCTACTACCCCGAGGAATCCCCCGACCAGGCCTGGCCAGACTTCCCAGAGGTGCTGCCGGACCTACCGCCCAGCCCTGGCCGGGAGGAGCCCGTGCTGTTAGACTTCCCAGGGACTGACGCCCCAGGTCAGGTAGCCCAGAGGGGGAGATTGGAAGTAGCCCGGGGGCAGCTGACTCCAGTCAGGCTGCAAGTATACCGGAACCTATGTCAGTGTGTTGCGGTCAGGACCCCACTGACCGTCAGCGGCGATAGCCGCTACTGGGGCCTCGGGCTGGAACGCAGTGGAGTGGGTGGGCCTGCGTTCCCCCTGCCACCCGTACCCGGGTGGCAGAATCCCCCTCTCCCCAGCCTAAGGAGGCCATTTAGTCTACTGGTGACTGCTCAACCCTGAGCCATGAGGGACTGAGCTATTCCAACGGTGTGTTTGGTGCCCCGCCCGAACCAAGGGCTGGGCCCCCTTTAACTGTGCTACTGCTCGGTCCTGCCCCAAAGGGCCCGAGTTGCCTGAACTGTTGACTGCTCAACCCTGAGCCACGAGGGCCTGAGCCTCTATAACTTTGTATTCATTGCCCCGCCCTATAGCAGAAGGCCGGAGCCCAAGCGACTGTGCAGCGGTGCTCAGCCCTGAAGACAGAGGCTGTCTCAGACATGTGTCGAGGCCAGTGTGGCTCCCCACCTCCCCAGGGAGGGTCGAGCCCCGGCCGTGCACCTTTACAAGCACATATACAATTGATGCTACCTGTAAAAACTGTGAGTCATGCATGGACATCTGACTTGCCCAGGTGACTCCTAAACTCCATCTTGGAGCTGGACTTTGCATAGGAATGAGGAGGCGGTCTCCACCCACAAAAGAACGATGGTGGGAGCAAACCATGGAGAATCCTGAAGACTGGTTAATAAACTCCCTCAGTTCACTGTATCATCATGCCGACAGCCTAGGGTGAGGACAGACACAAGGTACCAGGTCCAGTCAAGTTAATTGCACATTTAGGCAAACTTGAGGGATTTCAGGAAAGAACAAGAAAACTGCTGGAGTGGGAGGGACCGATTTATGATGAAGAAAAGATTGAAATGACTTCACATATGTAGCATGTTCTGTAAACGGTTGTTACAAGGAGGAGGGAGGGATATTGTTCTCGTTAACCTCTGAGGATAGGACAAGAAGCAATGGGCTTAAATTGCAGCAAGGAGGGTTTAGGCTGGACATTAGGAAAAAATTCCTAACTGTCAGGGTGGTTAAGCACTGGAATAAATTGCCCAGGGAGCTTGTGGGATTGTGCTGCTGTCTCAACATGCCCGTGACAAACCTGTCAGGGATGGTCTAGATAATACTTAGTCCTGCCTTGAGTGCAGGGGACTGCACTAGATGACCTCTCGAGGTCCCTTCCAGTCCCACGGTTCTAGGATTCCATATCTACAGGGTAAAAACCGTGATGAAAGTTGCTTATAAAAATTTGACAAGGGTAAAGTTCAAGAACTGGAGACTTCAAACCTGTTGAAATTTTGGCTACAGATATGGACTCTAAGAAGGAAAAATGATTATCTAGTGTGATACAAAGGAGCATATAGTTAAGAGTGATGGGATGGAGTTAAGGAACGGAGGACAAAGGGTGGAAGCCTCCTGGTTTGGATTGGTAAAGCGGTAGAAGTTTTTGAATTGATTTGACTAGTGCAGGGGTTCTCAGTCTGCAACCCCTGGGGACCACAAACTGATGTCAAGCGGCCATGCCCAACCTGCTCTATGGGAAGTGGGATCCAGGCTAGACCCCACTGGGTGGAAGGAAGGGCCCAGGATGGAAAAGGTTGAGAACTACAGGGCCAAGTGTATATATGTGCCCACCACTGCCCTCTGTTGGATGGAATCAAAACTGCTTCACTGAGTGCCCACTGGGAGGAACTGAAGCTTTTCCTTTAGATCAAGCAAGATGCAGCCTGTGTTTTTGAAGCGGGAAGTTCCGAGTTCTATCCCCGAGGCTGCCAGGAAGCTCCCAACTGGAGATAGGAAGTGCCTCAGTCTGACAATCAGGAAGTGGATAGCGGGCCACAGATTTGTTGTTATGCTGTAGCGTAGAGAACAACCTCCAGCCCTAGCCAGAGACTGGGAGAGAGGCCTTGTCCATCTACCATGTCTATTTTTTATAACCTTGTCAAGTAGCCCAGACTTTCCAACCACCAGATCGTCAAATGTGTCTCTAGAAGTGACTCAGGTTTTCAATTTTATTTAATAATAGTCCAACGTGCACCTGAAATATCAATTACTTTGTTATATTCTTTTTTTGGTCTGCTTAGGCCTAGTGTTTGACCTTGGATAATACAGGTGCATGATAACAAAACAAGAATAACCTTTTGCCTGTGGATAGTACCTTCCATCCACAGATCTCAATGCACCTTACAAAAGAACGGATTTACACTCATGATGCCTTTTGGAGGTAGGCAAGTATGAGCCTCCCCATAAAATGGATGAGGAAATGGAGGTGTTGCGTGCCTGATCCCAAACCCATATAAATCACTAAATGGATTACCTAGGTCACACAGGGACTCAGTGTAAAAGCCAGGAATAGAATTTAGGTCTCCTGACTCAAAAGCCTCTGTCTTAACCATAGACTCATCCTTTCTTCACTCTAATGGCATATATCAGGTGCCATATGGAGAAGATGGAATGCATCTTCCCACTCCTGGAGTTAAGGGCCAGAGATACAAAGGGGACAGATCTCATGTTTCAAGACTCCAGCATTCCCTCATTAAATCATATGTTGATGAATGCCATAAATTAGATTCCAATCAGGCTGCATTCTCCAGGGAGCTAAATTGGGTAAATAGGCAGAGCGGGATTTGTTTCACATACCAAATAACTTCTGGAGAATCCACCTGAGGGCCTGGCTCCCTCCCAGAGATAATAAATAAAAAGATGAAGGAGGAAGGTATTAACTGTGAATGGATTATAATTGAGTCAGTGGTAAATGCATTTTGTAATCTTTAATTAGCAGAGGTGCTTGGTGGAAACGTAATTGACAGGAAACACGCTCCTGTGGCTGGAAATCAGTGGAAAGTTCTCCATACTCTGTCTTAAAAGTGGCTGCTGTTTTCTCTTAGTCTTTTCATGAAGCCTCAGGATTAAGGTAAAGGAGTAGCAGCTTTAGGGGCTACATACAGCTGTCTAGACTCCCGTCCCAGCAGGGATGACATTGAGCAAAATCTGGAACAGAATCTGTAGGCTTACTACGAAGACTTGGGGTGGCCCACAGCTGGGATCTTCCCTGGGGATTGCCTGGATCCGTTATTAGAATGACTCTCATACAGTTTTTGCATTGAATCTGAACCATCCCGGCCCATTTACAGCTGCTCTGCTTTGTGAGGCATTCCTTGAAATGAGTCTGGAATAAGGCAGGGAGTTGCAGTGCAACAGGAGACTGATGTGTAGAGATGGAACTTGGCTGCAGGCAGGTAACTGACCAGAGAAAATGGAGCCTTCATGTTTTATTTTGTCAGTATTAAAAAATGGGGTTTGCCTAAAGAGGAGTGTCACAGAAGCAGAGGAGAGGGCAGAAACCTGTGTTTGATGAAGGCCTGAGGCAGAGAGTCAGGCCTCTATACCTGCCACGAAACACAGTGACATGCCTACTGATGTCAGTAGTAGATTTGCACAAGGATCCTGGGGAAGATATGGCCTTTCTATAGAGTAACTGAATTTTTGTAATTTGTTTGCTGCCTTATTGTCACATTCACCCTCACTGAGACAGTCTGTTCCCCCTTATGCCCTCTGTCTCACTTCTTTCTCCACCTGTCTTCCTCTCTCATCCTCCTGAATCTGCTCTGGTCTTTTCTCTGCATTGCATTGCCTGGTGCGACTTCTCAAATCAAACCTGCACCCACTAAAATGATCAGTGATTAACTAGTTAGTGTGGAAGTTGATTCTCCAATCAGATCACAGCAGATAGGTGTGCTGTTTCTAATCTCTAATCCCTTGTTTCAAGCTGTCTGAAGCTATCACTACATCAGTTACACTTGGCTTATGTTTGGCAGTTTCTCTCTGCAACCAGCTAAAAAAAAAAACTTATTCTGCCTTTTAAACAGCAAAGCTGAGAGTCTGGAGAATCTGATTATGTCACTCAGGCCACATCAATGCTTCCCGCAGGCCATCCCCTCCTCTCTCAAGCATTTGAAGGCTGTAAACCACAAAGAAGAGACATATTAGGAAGGACCTTACATGGTAGAACTGAAAAGTTAGAGGAAAAACTAGCCTGAAAGTTACAGAAAGCTTCCTGTTAGATCCTAGAACAGTCTCCCCCAGGAAAGGGCTGATTAGAACTAGACTGGACTGGACAAACATGCTCTAGGAAAGAAATCCTACCCTGGTTCTTTAGGGAATGGAGACGATGGCCAAAAAGGGCTGGTTTTTAAGAGATTCCAGCCTAGGATTACCCTATGAGTGTCATAACTGAGCAGTGCACTAGAGCAGAGCCTGCTAACACTCAGCACAAGTCTTCTCTCTGAGTCCCTAGCACCTATTAACTCTGGGCTGCTGCAACTTTGCCCTCTTATAGAAAGTTGTTTCCCAGCAGGCCATTCTCCGGGGAGGGCTGGTCCTTTAAAATTGGCAGAGACAGACAGCGCCAGCCCTAACAGCGCCATAGTGTAGCTAGTTGCTGCTGGCTGCATGTTCCTCTCTCCTGTAGTTCCTGCTTTGTTTCCCCTTTTGGAGTCCTGTAAGTAAGGCTCTGTCTCACAGAAGTGATTGTGATGAATTAGTGTGGGGGTGGGAAGCAGACTTTTTGCTCGACTCATCTGCTGGCAATTACAGGTTGGCAAACATTAGCTGTGACAGCTGTAGGTGGGTTTCAGGCTGTCTGTCTACGTGATCTTGCTGCAGCTGAATAGAAGCCAGTTGCTATCCCATGTTACAAGTTCTGTGGTGGGGGATGAGGCAATTGCCTAGAGAAGAGAACACAGGACTGAAGCTTGTTCAGTCTGCCACTGAGCTGATCCTGACTTTACCTCTCTGTGACCCAGGTTAAAAATAAATGGCTCTAATAGCAGTCAGTGTTTCACAAAAGGCTAAGAGGCTTTGGGTGTGGATCCCATGTGTAAAACTCAGCCCTTGCTTACTCGGCAGTTCTGCTCCTCCATGTGCACTCCAGATCATAGCTATCTTTAGAAACAAAACCAAGTCTTCATTGTGTTCTACTCCTGGCAGCACTGCAGAGCCATGTCCTCTAAGGAACAGGGACCTGGTTCTATTCTGGCTAAAATGGGGAATGAAGTTCTACTTGCTGGGTGGATTCTGCTGTCCCAGACATCTGTGCAGCCCTACTGAAGACAAGAGAGGGGCCCAATAAAACTGAAGGATAAATCTGGCTTGTAGAACCTTTATTTCTAGTCAGCTGGAAAGAATCTAACTTGACTCTCAGCTCCCACCTTGAGTTTGTCAAGTTGCTGACTGGAAAAAGTCTCTTTAGATGTAAACTGAGGACATTTGCTATGGAGACATTGTGAGATGAGAGCGGGCGTGACCTTCAGAGTTATGCTGTCCTTTTAAAATCTGAGGTGCTTTGAGATCTTCGCATGAAAAGGTGTACTAGGAATGCTTAGATGCTGATGGGGTATGAAAATCTGACTTGCTAGATAAAAGCTTTCATAGCAGCTGTTGGGATTTAGCCAGGGGAGGAAAAGATGGACAGTAGAAGACAGGATACTAGAGCGGGGCGCAAGAGATTTGGTCCTGCCACAGTTTCCCTGTGTGAGTTGGACAAACTGCTTATCTCTCTGTGCCTCAGTTTCCTGCCTGTAACATGGGGATAGCAGCACTTCCCTGCCACACAGGGATGTCTGAGGATAAGCCCCTTTATCTCTCAGGTATGATGGTGATAGAGTCCAGATAAGTGGGTAGGGAGACTGACAGGACAATCAGTCTCTCATTTTCATGAGTAATTGACACTAACCAAATCCAACCCAAAACCAACAGCGCCTAAACAGACAAAATTCTGGACATCAGCAGAATGCTCCTGTTTTCTTTCTTTCTTAATTAAATGTCATGTTTCCTTCTAACGAAGGGGCCATCTGGTGCAATAAAGCAACGCTCCTTGCGGCGGAGTAATTCAAACGCCCCTTTCTCAGCCGTGCTGAGATCAAACCTAGCTTCACGGCTCAGGAGTGGCTCTGACATTGCCTCGTTGCATATATCTCCAAAGAAAAGTGAAATTACGCTGCTAGAAACTAGTGGTGTGTTGCAAACCAATCATCCTTGTCCTTCCCTTTCTCCTCTACATCAATAACTTACTTAATCTTTCTCCTGCTGGGTCTTTTCGTTTGAACAGTAGCCCAGTAATGGGCAGCACACATCTCCAGCTGTTCCTGTTGTGTTGCCTTCTCACTTGACAGGATTGGGCAAACATTTCAGTCCCCAGAGGCAAAGTTATGCTCCTCACTACATAGGCATAAACGTTGTAAGTCCATGGGGGCTGATTCCCCATTGTCTTGAAGTGAGTGGTGCCTGGGCAAAGAAAAGACAAAGTTGGTGTGAATTCTTATTTGTGTTTCAGTTATACCCAGAGGACCTCAGGGCCCTACTGTGCAAGGTGCTGTGGCGCTATGAAGCCAGGAGAAGTCCTTAGCCCCCTAAAATGTACAAACTAAATAGACCATCGGTGGGAGAATGGAAGGGTTGTTATCCTCATTTGATGAGTGGAGAAGTGAATTTCACATGGGGAGTGTGTGGCAGAGCTATCCCCTGAGCCCCAATCAGAAGAACGGCTATAGTGGGTCAGACCAGGCTCCATCTAGCCCACTCGCCTGTCCCTGACAGTGGTCCATACCAAAGCTTTAGCAGGAGTGTACAGAAGAGGGCAATTCTGGAATGATCCATCTCTGTCTTCCACTCCTGGCTTCTGGCCGTCACAGGTGTAGGGTGGCCCCGAGTATGTGGTTGCATCCCTGACCATCTTGGCCAACAGCCGTTGATGGACCAATCCTCGGTGAACTTATCTAATTCTTTTTTTAACTCAGTTAGACTTTTGGTCTTTGCAACATCCCGTGGCAGCCAGTTCCACAGTTTTAACTGTGTATGGTATGAAATACTTCCTCCTTTTTGTATTAAACTTGCTGCCTAGTCATTTCATGAGATGTCTCCTAGTTTTTGTATTGTGAAAATGGGCAAATAACTCTTCCCTGTTCACTTTTTCCACAACACTCACTCTTTTATAGACCTCTATCTCATCCCCCCCCAGTCAACTCTTTACCAAGCTGAACCATCCTAATCTTTAGTCTCTTCTTATAAAATCCAGCCCCTTTGCCCACAAGATTATCCTTCCTATTTCTGTAGGCCTGGTCTACGCTTTCAACTTCACCTCTTTGTGCTCCATCTCCTCATCTGTAACATGGGTCCAATAAATAATGGCAACTTCACGTGAGGGCTGGGAATCCTGGATAAGAGGCAAGACAAGTATGGTTTTATTACCAAGATTATATTTCAGAGGGCAAATATACCAGGTGGCCCTCCATTTCCAGAACTGATCTTACACGTCAACGTTTCTCTCTCCCTTAAATCTTTCGTTCATTGATTATTTTCAGGTTGGTTACAACCCTGGAGCTGGAACCTAGCAGCTATATGGCTGTGGCTCAAACAGTCTCTGTGCAAATACAATACGAGGGCTATACGTGTCTCCTTAAATATAATCATCCTGACGTTTCATCCTCCCATTAGGGGTTTCTCGATCTGTCAGTGAATTAATAAAATCTGCATCGTAGATGCATGTTATTTACATAAGAGCTGAAGAAGATGTCTTAGCGGTGAATGTTCAAATGCTAGATTAACTAATTATTGATTGCTGCTGGTGCCAAAATGTAAAAATAAAAATCAACCCAGACATCCTGTGCATTTCCATTTTCTAATCATGCACAGGTTGTCGAGAAGTAGACCGCATTCTGCTTTGTTCTCTTCCACCCTGTTTTTTATTTAAAGAGACTGCTAAGGGCCATGACTATTGCAAACAGCAGTGGGTAACCTGGCTGGGAAATCACCTGGCAGAGACAGCCCCTGTTAGGGATGGGAACCAGGAAGATCTGTCCCAGAATGCCAACCCAAAGCTGTGCCGAGCTCTGAGAAAGTTTGGGGACCTTTTTGGTTCTGCCTGTGTTTTTGTATCCAACTGGCTGGCTGACTGCACCAGCTGACGGAACGCCAGTTGTGCGTAAAACTCAGGGACATTTTTTTATGAGTAGTTTTTTTTTCAATGGCAAATGCAGTTTCGGTCAACTCAGAACTATTCATGCATTTGATGTGAATAGTTTTGGTCAGTCACAAAGTGGCTGGAGGAGGGGGTTCGAATCCCCACACTGGGACAGACCCAAAAGGGACTTTTTCATTTCACCAAAAAATTTTTAAAAAATCAGATTGTTTGACTGAGCCATTTATTTTTATTTTTTCAGAACTGTCCCCAAATGGAAAATAAGCTATTCATCCAGCTGTAGCCATGATGCTAAGATGAGTCAGATCTTCCTGCTGGGTTTTTAGCAGAAAATATCCTAATGGCCATGACAGTATACAAAGAATTGGCCATCATCATGTACGAAGAAATGCAGTGCTTGGTAGCAATTCCTTTAGCTTGCAAAAAGAACAGGAGTATTTGTGGCACCTTAGAGACTAACAAATTTATTTGAGCATAAGCTTTTGTGGGCTATGGCCCACTTCATCTGATGCATAGACTGGAACATACAGCAAGAAGATATATACACATACAGAGAACATGAAAAAGTGGAAGTAGCCATATCAACTATAAGAGGCTGATTAATTAAGATGAGCTATTATCAGCAGGAGAAATATTTTTTTTGTAATTATAGTCAAGATGGCCCATTTCAGACAGTTGACAAGAAGGTGTGAGGGTATTAGGATGTTTCCCGGAGGTGTCACCTTGTGAGTCATGTCCTGTCTGACAAGCAGCCTGGGCAGCATTAGGGGCTGTGGATACTACAAGAGGGGAAGTGAATCTGATTGGAAAGGAAGCAGTGAGTAGCCTGGGAAATGAACCTAGCTTTTTAATCAGGGTGCCAAGCAGAATAGAGCTAATCAGAACTAATCAGAGAGCATTCCCCCGTGGGAGGAGGTGTTGATTACAACAGGGAACTGTGATGATGACACAGCAAACCCAGGGGCTCTTCCAACAGAAATTCCTTTGCAAAAAGATTTTTATAGCCCAGCGGATCAGGCTGTTGCCTCAGGCAAGACCAGTCTTCTGATATAGGCAGCATACAATGTGGACAAACTTTTCTTATAATCTATATTATAATAGCAACAAGAGGCCCTAGCTGAGATCAGGGCCCCATGGTGCGAGGCGCTGTCTGCAGCTAGCGAGAGACAGTCCCTGCCCCAAAGAGCTTACAATCTGAACGGGCAAGACAGACAAAGGATGGAAGGGGAAACTGAGGCAGAGAGGAACAAAGTGATTTGCCAAAGGTCACCTAGCAAAGCACTAGCAGAGCTGGGACTGGTTCCCAGGCCAGTGTGCTGTCCTCTGCCTCCCTTCAGCTTCAGCCCTAGATAGATTGTGTGCAGCTTGCATTTCCCTTTTGTAGTCTATATTCTGCACTAGGCTTCAGAGAGTGCTGCAAGCGCCTGCCCCGCCTCTGTTGGAATTAACCCTTTAAAACGGTCTAGCGCAGTTGGTAGCTAGCTCTCCTTTGAAGCCTAGGAGCTCAGGAGCAAACCCACAGGCTGCCCCACAGCAGGGTGTGGCGTCAGGATCTGCTTTCCATGGGGTGCTGCTAAAAGTGCTTGTTCTGCTAGATTATCCAAATTCTCCCTCACGTGTTTGAAGTGCCAGGCATGAAAGCAAAGAGGAATCAATCAGTGCAGCGAAAGTATGTTGGAATTAATTGCCATGATGCCTCTCATTTAGCTTTCGCTATAGGCCATGTTGGGGACTGTTAGCCATGCAGCACCATCTCCTCCTCTTCTCCATGAGCTTTCCTTCCACGCAGGACAGCTGCCTAAGCCTCCATGGCATCAGGTGATCTGGATCCTAAATGGCATGTTTGAAACATGACGTGGTACAAACAGCACCATGTGTGTTTTCTTTCTGATGGGCTTGTGTAACCCACTGATCGAGGTCTGCTACTTACAGGTCCCTCTGTGGGCCTGATCCAGAGAGGCTACGGCTCTGCTACAGCTCCCTAGCAGGGGGATCGTTCTTTTAACTCATGTGATGGAGGCTCGCGCTTTGACCTCTGAAGGTTCCCAGTTCAATCCCCAGTGATGACTGAGACGACAGTTGTTACACTGATGACATTTCCAGCTGCCCCCGCCTCAAACTCCACAGGGGACAGAGCCTGGCTACTCTGTGCGGGGCGTTAAAGTAGCCCAAACACACTCCAGGTGCTGAGACAGAGCCTGATTCTGCATGCTCTGTGGGTGGGGGGCTAACCCAGAGTGCAATGGGAGCTCTGCATGTGTGCTAGGTTTGCAGGATTGGGCCCCTACGGTGCAAGGCCGTGTCTACGTGACAGCTGCTGCAGCACCAGAACATGGCTGCTTTCTCCAGCAATGGTAGGAGTTTTTCCACCACTGTAGGTAACCCGATGGAGGAATTCTTCTGGCAACCTGCCCACATGTACGCCAGGGGCTAGCTACAGCACTCGGGGTGGATTTTTCATACTCCCAGCCACCATAGCGATGTCAACTTAACTTTCAAGTGCAGACCAGGCCTCAAAAAAGGCCATTTCCACCCCGTTCCTTTTGCAGCCTCTTGCCACGCTTTCAAGCATGCTCCTTTGAAGTCACAGCACCTTTCAATTTGGCAGGGAGCAGGTTCTGAACCACCCCATGCGATAGAGTCAGCAAAGCTTAGGAAAGTCATTCATCTCGGCTCTCCCATTGTACTTCAAACCAGATTAAGAACCCTTGAACAGCGACGGGGACTATATTAACCTCTGACTATCCAGCAGAGCTGCAATACACATCCGGCTCCGAATGCGATCCTCAGAGGGTGGAAAGGAGAGGGTTTTTTTTAAAGAAACATTAGAAATGGGCCATTTCCCACCCTCATCAGAAGAAATCATTATCTTTATTGATTGGATATCTGAAATGATCTAACCCCCATCAGCGGCAAAGCAGAACAAATAGTTGTCTCTGTATAGTCTTATTATGACTTCTTCTTATATCCAGGGTGTTATAAGGTTCTGGAAGAGCAGCTGATGGAATAGAGATTCAGCAGTGCTATCGCTAGCAGGCAGTGATTGACCAGTGTCTTCGAGCTTGTGATGGTGTGATGGGATCACCTGGGTACAACCTGGAACTAGGGTACTGCTGTTCCCCTTTAACTCTCCAGCCCTGGGCTGTCTCCCACAGTGCTTTGCTAGTGACAGGCAGCAAACCCCTCCAGGTGCTGTGATCACTCAGCACAACAGCATATGGAGCCCCACACCCAGCTAGGTTGCATGACTGCTCCCTGAGCCACTCATGAATCACCAGAAAAGGCACCAACAAATCTCCCAAGCCCCCAGCCTTGTACCTCAGAGCTGTACCATCTTGCCCTGGTCAGAAGCCTGACCAGTGTAAATTCATTACCCATGCGCCCCTCCCTCCATGTGGAGAGAACACACACTGGCCTTTGTAACCTGAGCTGAGATTTCTCAAGCACTTCAGTGAAACACACCCTGTTTTAAGTAAAATATGAAACAGATTTATCAACTACAGAAAGATAGATTTTAAGTGATTATAAGTGGTAGGCACAAAAGGTCAGAGATAGTTACCAAAGAAAATACCACTGGGAGTTGCAGGTAGGTTACAATCCTTAATACACTGGCTTCTTCTTTAAGTCTGGGACTAGGCTTCTTAGTTCAAATCAGGAAAAAGCGCATTAAAGAGCCTGAGGTGCTCACATACTATGGTAAGGATCACAGGTGGCTGCACTAGTCCAAATATCGGGCCTCAGTCGCTCTCAGCCTCAGCTCCACATCCATAAAATGGGGATACTAATTCTTCTTTTCTCCCATCTTTTTTTTATTTAAATGGGAAGCTCTGGAGGGCAGAGATGGTCTCTTACCACATATCTGTACAACACCTAGCACAATGGGGCCCTGATCTTGGTTGGGGTCTCTCGGGGTTCTTGTAGCACAAATAATTATTAAGAATCATTATTAATAACAAAGCAGCACATAGCCATAGCAACATTTCCTCCAAGTTAAGGCCTGCCACTGAAATTGCAGGGGAAATTTTACGTGGGCAAAATTTAATCACTGCAATTAGAAATGGCCCAGGATTATAGCACTAAGCCACCCCCCAGCTTTTGCAAAAAACCACCATCCGGCCTGGCACTGAATGCAGATGCACCGATTGTGGGCGTGTTGCCAGCACACCCTGTGTTATCAGTCACTGCTGGCTGCCCCTAAGAATAAACTGTGTAATCCCATCAGAACACTAAGCCTAAGTACTTCGTTATCTCGTCTTTAATGCGGCAGTTACAATTAATGGTTACTAATACGCTGGAGGGATATACAAAGGGCTTTGTGCTGGCCACAGATGCACATTGCGGTTTCATTGGAAGATGGAAGTTGGTATAGCAGAGGATGGACAACTGATACCGTGTCAATTTCCTCTTGTGGCCGCAAAGCTGGGTGAATTCCAAGCCTCTCTCGCATTGCAGCAGCCTACAGGGAAGGGTTGGAGAGAGGTGGGCAAGAGAGGCCTCACTCGTGCTGAGAAAGCCGTTGGCTCACCTTGCCCGCAGTTCATTCTTTATGCTTTGCAGAATGAGAGGCTCTGAATAAGAAGCAGTGACTAAACAGCTGCTCGTTGCCCCTCCTTAGGGACTGGAATGTGGCGGGCAAGCGGAAAACAAAATCTTTGGTGTACTGCAGTGGAGTGAGGAGCGACGAGAAAACCCAAGAGAAATAGCTCCAAGTCAGAACAGCATCACCTGTCCCCTCTGCTCTCTTCCCCCACTGCAGACCCCCAGCCATTTCCAAGAAAAAACCACGACAATCCCAGCCTCAAATACACTTGTGAGCTGACAGTGTTTTTCTGTTTATAACACAGCTCATCCGCTAGCTGGTACGTTTCCAAAGGGGCTGCAGTGCTGGTGGCCTGGAAAGCACCAGACTCAGAGCCCTGCAGCTCTTTGTAAGCTTGAAAGCTCATGTCCCTCACCAACAGAAGTTGGTCCAATAAAAGATATCGCCTCCCCCAGCCCTGCGTCTCCTCCCAGCATAACTGACATGGCTGGCAGCATCAGGGAGCTGCCATCTGCATCATCCACCACCGTTCTGATTGCTGGAAGTTACCTGGCCAGCTAGACTAGCAGGGAGGGGTGGGGGTGTAGAAGATGCACATGCACTGGGGGACGTGGTGCAGACACTGTCTTAGCCCTCACTCTGTCTCCCAGCTCGTGCTGCCCTTCCCTCGTTCTGAGGGTAACACAGATCCAACGAGGAGACAGAAAGCGAGGGACAGATTCTGCCTTTGCTCTGGTCCCCATACACCGAGTGGTCTGGAGGAGAATTCCCTGATGCAGTGCAGGGCCAACATAAGCAGCCATATGCTGGCCACCTTGCAAGCCCCAGTATAGGGCATGTGTGGGAGGCAGAGCTGGGGGATGGAGGGGACAGGTCAGCATGGATTCTGGGCTGAGATGCAACCTTTAGGAGCATCCAGGACAGGCTTCCATGAGTTAGAGCTGGTTTGGATCCCAGGGCAGCACAGAATTTGACTCCATTCCCCTGCAAGTGAGGATCCCAATTGTCCGGTGCAGATTTGGGGACTGAGCAAGGATTTGAGATGAGGGACTGGCTTGCAGTGCCAGGTTGGGACACACATAGGTGACTTCATCAGATGAAGCAAATAATTCTCTCCCACTTGTCCTACCTCTTCCCGAGCCCTTGTCTGTCCTCTCCTGCTTTGCCATGTCCAGTGTGGGGAAAGGCTGCCTGCCAGAGCCAGGGCTCCTCACCTGAGTGGTTTGCAGGATCAGGGTCTGAGGCTGAAACTCCTTTGGGGCAGGGCTCTGTCTTGAGCTATCATGACGCCTGTGATTCTATAGTGACAATAATAGCACCAGGATGATTTAGCTCTCAGGGAGCCCTCCTGGGGGAGCCTGTTTTTCTGGGCTGGGGAGAGGGTTCAGGTTCACACGGATGCGCACCAAGACCATCCTTGGGACTCACACTGATTTGGGATTCCGAAGTCCTGCCTGCACGCCCCGTCCCGCGGCAGCTCCATTTGATCTGCACCCTGGGTGACCCAGTTTGGAGTCAGCTCACTGGGAGAATGTTTAGCGGAAACATATGGCTGGGCCTAGGCTCTATGATGGCAGCTTAATTAATGGTATTATGGTGGGGAAGAGGGTGAGAAAAGAGGAAAGGTTGGAGATGGGGAACAGGAGTGGAGTTGGGGATGGAAGAGAGCTTTCAGAGAGGCAGAATGGTGCAGTGGTTAGCACACTAGCTTAGGGCTTCAATTCCTCACTATCCCACTGACTTCTTTGTGACCTTGTGCAAGCCACGTCACTGCTGGGTGCCTCAGTTTCCCCATCTGTAAAGGGAGGATAATGATACTGCCTTCCTTTGTAAAGTGCTTTGAGATCCAGGGGTGAATCCCCATCGAAGAGCTAGGTGCTATTAGTTGCAAAATTGTTGCTGAAATCCCCACAAATTGCATGTTTTGTTCATTATTACAGCCTCTTTAAGCCACGCCCTGACTTTGCTGAAGTCTGGCAATATCACGATCATATTACGGAGAGAACTGCAGATGAGTCCCTCGCGGTTCCCTCATTGAGGTGGAGTCAAGCTTTGCACTGAAGGCAGGGATTCACCCACTCTGGGATGCATGAAGAATATCGTGTATAACTGCCCCAGAATGACGGCACTTACTCTTCCAGGCTAGAATGATTTTTCTGAGAATTTACAAGTAAACCCATTACATAGTGTGCGAGCTAAAATTAATGCAAAGTGGGTCCTTTAAGAAATGTAGCACCCTGCATCAGACCCTTTTTTGATTTAAATAAACTCCTTTGTAAAGTGCCATGAGATCTATGGCTGACAAGTGCTATACAGGGGCTAGGTATTATTATCCCCATTTTACAGATGGGGAAACTGAGGCATAAAGCATGAGCATGGCTTGCCCAAGATTACCCCATGGCAGAGCCAGGCCTAGAATTCAAGCTCTCCCAGAGTCCTAGATTAATGCTTGTGCCTCAAGCCAAGCATGATACTACGTATGTACTGCAGCTTTCTCCAGTCTAGTTTTCTCCAGGGGTTGGGGGAGAGACTCCTCTAGCTAGTTGTTCCTGGTGAGTTCATTAGCATGTTTTGCCAGGTGACAGATGGACAGATGAGGAGGTGGTGCATCATGGTTTCAATCTGACGACGGCCCAGGATTTGCTTAAACAAATTCCTTAATGCCCCCCGCTCTTTCTCCCCACTGAGGACAATTATTTCCAGAGGTCACTATTTGTCAAGGAAACAATTACTTTGATAAAATATGGAACTTCTCCCAGGGAAAAGCCTTGGTGTAAGAGTGAAAGCGAAGTGGACGCTGTAATAATCTCTGACATCACAGATTTAGGGTTTGTAATAACAAGGGAGCTATTTACAAATGTAATAAGAATGGGAATGTTTTGGTGCGTCACTGGCTAGGGGTGTGTGTGTGGCTGTGTTCATGTCACTCCCTAGTGGCTGATCCACTTATGGGATAAATACCTACTACTGCTACTGTAACCCTCTGGTTAAGTGTTATAAGGTCTCCTCTGTGGCAGGCCCCAGATAAAATCCTTGCTACGTTACTCAGCTACTGAGGGCTGGCTTTTTTGCCCAAGTTGTAGCAGCCCTGGCTTTTGGCTCTGTAGGATCGCGGTTCAAATCTCGCTGTTGGCCACCCTGGTGGGGAACATGCTACCGTCTAGCAGAGTCGCTCCTTTAGCCTAGGGGGTAGAGTCCTATGCTAGAGGAGAAACTTTGGGCACCCCCTGCACAGCTGGCCCCAGGAACAGCTCCTAGTACAGGGGGAGAGTCATGATGTAACCACATGAGTGCGGCTGTCAGGGCTCCCCTGTGTCATGGTGGCTGCTCTAACAGGCCCTGGGCAACTGGCATCGCTTACGTCATCCTTTGGGCAGTATTAAGGTGCACCAGGGAGATCAGGCGGTCACGCAGTCAGCCGAGGATTGGGGAAGCGCCAAGCATCCTTAAAGTTACCTGTGCCCTCTGCCTGAGTGCATGCCCCCTGCTGCCACTGCGAATTGGAGCTGTCTGGGGAAACTGACCAGCCTCGTTCCGTCACCCTGCAATGTGCGAAGAGTCCACAAATGCCACAATGATCTAAAGCCAGGGAGGCTTCAAAACGCCCAGGATTTGTACCGTGGGGGAGCTGAGAGCCACTGAACCAAACTGTGAACCCTGTATACGAAGGGAACCGCTTCAAACCAGGGGAGTGGCAGCACCCCCAGCACCCTTAGTCCCAGCACCTACGAAAACACCAGTCAACTCCAACAGCCCCCCCTCCACCTGTCAAAGGCACGAAAGGGCCAGCCCCTCGTGGGGTCGGGAGGGGGCAGGGAATTCCACGCTTTGGATGCCTTTGGAGAAGGGACTGCATGGGCTGCTGGACACGACCCAGGCTGCTGCAGGACACAGCAGGCTGGGAGGCTGAGCTCGAGACTGCGGGACGAGTGCAGGGAGCAGCTCAAATCCTTTGAGGGACAAGTCCCTGAACCAGCCCTGTGGCAGTTTATTCTTGATAAAGGTGTTGGAGGGGGGATTTCTGGGTAAATTCCTGCCTCACCAGAGGCTGCAGGGGGGTCTTCACCCAACTGCTAATCTAGTCTGTACCTCACTCAGCATCGTTATATTTGAGCACATTCTCGTCCTGCAGTAGGTTATGTGACTGACCTCCATCTCGTGTGTGGTGAGCGGGTGTGGGGCACTGCCTGGTTTGGGCAGGCTGGTTTGATTCTTTAAATATAGATGCTTCTGTATATTTATGTCAGGGAAGGCAGGTCAAAGAAATGGACCTTGCATTTGGGGTGGAAGCTGGGGGCATTGGGATGGTGCCCTGTTCCTGTGGGAGTTCATCCCATCCTCATGAACTAGCCTGCAAGAAGGAGAGCTCTGTCTCCCGCATGGCTGAGCTTTACCCCAAGGGGTAAAGATTTGCAATCAATTACTTCTCTGGGGAGCCCCTTCGCCCGCAATCTAGCGTAGCACAGAGAGAAACTCTCTATTATAGAGCCATGAATTTTCCATCAGCAGTGGAACCTCTCTCACTCCTACATACCTATCTGTCTGTCTGTCTGTCTTTCACATAGTGACTGCCTGTTCTGTTCATTCCCTCTGGGGCACCTGGCATTGGCCACTGTTGGAAGACAGGATTCTGGGCTAGATGGACCTTTGGTCTGACCCAGTGTGGCCGTTATTATGTCTATAAGAAGCATTTCTGCCACAGGGGGCCCGTAACTGTCCTCCCCAAAAGATACGATCACTTTCCACCCCACTGAATTCCTTGTCTGATCTGCCACAAGGAATAAAACTCAGCTCTCCACATCTCAGCTCTCCTGGGGCCGTCTTTTATCTCAGCCCTTCCTCCTCCAGCGAGGGGGGGAATGCTCAGCTGGTGCCACCCACCTCCGTCATGCCGGCCCTGGAATTCCAACTGCCTCTCTTGATGGGGGTTGCGGTGGCAGCGCAGGAGAGATCAGAGCCTGGCATTCATCAGTGGAGCAGTGCAGGTTGTTTATCCGCCTTAGGCAGAGGCCTGTCAGGCGTCTGATTGCTGCAGCACAAAGGGCTGCCGAGATCGAGTGATAGTGTCTGTGGATGGGATATGCTTGGCTTCTGCCTGACAGAGCCAGAAGCACAGACCGTGCCAGCCTCACGTACAGCAGGGCAGAGGGATGGGGTGGCACTGGGTTAGGACAAGCAGCCTTTCAGCGCTACGTCACCCATTCCAAGCCAGCTGGGGAAGGGACAGCTAAGCTCGTTTGAGGATGGTTTGGTGGGTTTGGTCCAGTTCTGAGGTCTGGTGTGGTGCACAGGAATAGGGTGTTGATAGTCCATCCGTGATGATGATGACGACAAAACCCATGTGGGACATTTTGGAGTGAGAAAGCTGTTGCACAGGGGCAACCCCACTCTCTCAGATGTGGAAGCCAGACTTCCTTAGCTGGGGACTTTCTTAGCTGCAGTGGGTGACCAGGACATCCTCTGTGCCTTGTCATGCTATCCGGGCCCCATGGCACACTGGTGAACTGCCTTCATGGCCGTTGAATCACAAATTGATTTCCTCCACCCAGTCCGCTGGAACAGTCCTCGCATGCTAGAGAAAGGCAGTTTCCCATCTTGCTGGGGGCAAAGACCTATCGGCTACCTTCACCTGGCTTAGCCTGCTTGTTGAAGCAGGTTAGCAGGGTGTGGCCGCTGTCACATGCAAACAGCTATTTGGAGCCACAGATGGGAGCTGGGTGTAGGTGGGGACCAAAGCAGATGAACTACTCCCTAAGGAGCACGATGTGTTCCTCAAACAGAGGTACTGCTCCTCCCTAGTATACCCCTTACACCCCATATCCCTTTAAATAGCTGGTGTGCCCTCCAGTGCTGCTTACCGGGTCGTATGGTTTAGAAGCCTCCGTAAACCAGCCAGAGCAGCAGTAAATATGTAATTAGGCCTTGACAGTTGCATATATTTAGTAAACATGGATATAAATCAGCATAAATCAGAGCAGCATAGAGACTACCATGAACATGGGACCCAGGACTGGTGGGGACCTCTGGGGTCATCAAGTGCCATCCCTTGTTATTACAGGCAACCCCAACGCCAAATCCCACTCATTCATTTATCAAGCTCCGTCTTCAAACTAGTTCCGTTGTTGGCCCCCACTGCTCCGATTGGGAGGTTGTTCCAGGACCTCCCTCCTCTGGTGGTTTAGAAACCTTCATCCTATTTCCAGCCCACAAGGATTCCTGGCCAGTTTATCCTCATTTGTTCATGAGCCAACTTTGGCTGTTAGCTTCCAGTAGCTCTTCTCCCTTTCTGGTGCCCACCCCCTTTGGCGTATTTATAGAGAGCAAACGGCTCCTTCAGATATTCCAGGCACTCGTACATGTCCCATGGCAGATAATCTGACAAGGGGGAAGCAGGGGATTTCCCATGACCCGAATTTCAGAGCTTATTGACTAACTTTGATTGCCCTCCTCCCCATCCCTCAGGGGCGGTCATGGGTGGCACGTGACTCCTTCAGTTCAGGAGGCTGGGCATGAGTGCTGGACTCTTCCTAGAAGTGGGGGGTCGGGGGGCTGACTCCTGGACATCAACCCACCCTTGCTTCACCCCAAAGCCCACCCCCTGCTTGGCCTCCTCCCCTGAAGCCCTGCCCATGCACTACCCCCGTTCCACCCCGCTCGGCACCATCCCTCTTAGCCCCCTCCACCACCTCCCCCAAGTTTTGTGGGAAGAGACAGAGTGAGGGCTGGACTTCAGGAGGAAGAGATGGAGCAGAAGCAGGAAGAAGAGCAGCGTGGGCGGGGCCACGGGGGAAGAGGACAAATGGGTGCAGGGCCTCGGGATGGAGCACGGGTGGGGCCATGGCCCAGGCATCCTTTTGGCAGCGACACTCCAAAAGAGGGAGGCTGGCATCCTTCCACGGGGAGGTAAGCCCCATCCTGTTTGGATGGCAATAGATTCCTCGCTAGGGCCGAGGATCTCACAGCAGAATTTCTTTGTGGCCTGCAGAGAGTAGGAAATGAAAGCTCTTCCTTTCCTCAGGCGCTCAGGCTGCTGTCAGCCGGGTCTGACGAATTTGGTGTTACTCCGGTAGAGATGAGCGGCTTGACAGTGTATCATTTTGGACGTCTTTTCCCATCATGTCTCATCAAGATCAATCTAACCCGCGATGCGGATAATGCGATATAATGAATCACTGCAGATGAAAGGCCCTTTAAAATAAACCCATCGACACAATGTACGTCTTGTCAGATTGAATCCTCTGTTCACACTTTGAAACCACAGCAGGGAAGCAGGGGGCACAGGAGAGTGATTAGGGTTAAATGGAGCCCTTCCCCCAAAACATCATCACTCCCTGAGCCAACCTTTCTTGCCAATTTAGCCAGCCCACACCAGCTGGGCTCTTGAGCTAAGAATCTGATTTTCATCTCATGCTAGGCTGGCCAGCCCTCCTTGGCCAGCTGCAGCCAGCCATGCCTGGTCCAGCTTCCTGCCATCCGACCACTTTTATGCTCTATCTGGGCACCCTGTGCCCCTGTGCAGCAAACAAATTGTTTTTCATGCACCTCCCCCCCCAACAGATCCAGGCAAAATAATTTATAACACACTATTTATTCAGCGAATTCCCCCTCTTCTTCTGTTGGTTAATTATCTCGGCACAGGTCATGATTTTAATCATACATAGCCTTTGTTCAGCCTTCGCGAAACAATGTCCCGGTCCATCATTCACTCACAGTCACTTCCCCAGTAAGCATTTGGAGTCTGAAATTCGAGCTGTTTTGAATGGTGTCATAAGTCACATGATATGTTTCTGTCCTCTGATTGGAGAGCGTAAGTCTTTGAATCAGGTTTTTGGTGTGAATACTCATGGTGGCCAATTGAAAGGAGCATTTAGCAAAGAGTCTCTGATCGTCACCTCAAATGGATTGTTTTCTTCTCTTTTAAACACTCCTGCCAAAACGCAGAGTATGTCTACATTTAGAGCTTCCCAGTTCGAGAGAGACACGTGTTCTAGTGCTCACAGAATGTAGGCACGGTAGCATGAAACTAGCCACCCCAACTATGTGCCTGTGATCTCAGATGTGTATGTATTTGGACTAGTTACCCACTCCCACCAGGCACGCTGCTGCGGCTACACACTACTCTCAAAGAGATGCCTCCTCCAGCTGGAAATTACTGCCCGAGCTCAAAGTGTGTAGACACACCCTTAAAAGGTTCAAGGGAAGCAAACACAAAAGGGACATGAATTGGGCCAATATGAATTTGTTTCACAATATTTGGGAGGACTGTTCTTTTTATCGCAGTGTTCAACTCTCCAGGGCTTGGGTTGTTTTTTCCCTTTTATAGTTAGGATCATGTACAATGGATGGATGAGTGGATAGCTACAGGATTATGTATGAGGCTGGATGGACAGATACATAGATTATGTATAAGGAAGGAGGGATGTATGGGGATAGATAGATGGAAATATTATGTATGGAGGTGGATATCTAGCTAACCAGCCAGCCAGATGATTCTGTATGGGGATGGATGGATAGACAGATCATTGTTTGGGGACAGATTGCTAGACCAGCCGACAAATAGATACAGGAAATGATTGCTGAAATGGAAAATTTCCTTCATCGCTACATTAGGGTCCAATCCTTTTCTCACTGAAATCAGTGGCAAAGTACTCACTAACCTGAATTGCGATTAGTTACCAAAGATATCTCCTTAGCTAGCATCTTGCAATGCAATGACATAGCCTGAATTTAGTACTCCTGGGGGAATTCTGTGCCACTGCGCAATGCAGACTTTGCGCAGAAATTAATGTTGGGCATGCAGAATTTACTTTCCTCTTGCCCCAGAAATGGGCTGCGGAGCTGCTGGCTGCCAGTAGGAGCCGCTGGACCTAGCAGAGCTGAGCTCGCAAATACTACAGAAGACACTGCTGTGGGGAGGGGGAAGGAGCTGGAGGGGTCCTGGCAACTGCAGTTCTCAGCATGCCCTGAAGGAAGGAGACAGTGTGCAGGAAATACATACAAGCCTGGAATCCAACATCAGGCTGGTTTTTCCATCTGGATCCCTGGGCTCTGGAGGATAGGGGGAGTGGGTGTCGGGGCTGGGGGGAGCCCCATAGATGGGCTCTGGAGGGTAGGGATGCAGGTATCTGGGCTGAAGGGGCCCTCACCTGGGCTCTGGGGGAAGGGGATGTGGGAGTCTGGGCTGTGGGTATGTGCCCTGAACCTGGGCTCTGGGTGCAGAGGGGGCAGAGAAACAGGAACTTGGTTGTTGTAGGGGTTTCTTTAACTCTACTCCTGGGGGAATTTTTGCGTGTGTCTGTATTGTTAGAGACATGCTTGCTGACAGGTATTTTGAAATAAATTACCAAAGTAATTAAAACTGATGAGATTATATACTGTTATTTTGACAAATAAAATTTGCAGACTTCTAAATACTGTGCACAGAATTTTTAACTTTTGACACAGAATTCCCCCAGGAATAAATTAGGTTTGCAACGTTACTTTGCCCCTGGCCTGTTGGACTGGCAGCGGACAACATGATCATATTGCTAAGTTTTGCAGTGATTTTTTTAGCATCTCAAAGAGACAATCACTTATGCTGCACAGAGACAGGCCAATTCCCCTGTAGTACCCATGTTTCTAATTAGTTTTCTAAATACATAACAAGGTGCTGCTGCAGCAGTATGAATCTAGTTGACCTTTTGAGATGTAGAATGCACTTATTAAATGCCAAGCTGCTCTGGAAACATCCAGAGGATAATTTTCTTGACTTCTCTCTGTCAGGTTGGTTTTCTGAGTGACAGGCGCAGCAGAAGAGGGTGTTGTTCAGAGCAAGGAGAGTCAGAAACATGAGGTGAGATAAAACAGCCTTCTGCCTGCAGTGAAATGCACTTCAGAGAGATTGTTAAATGAGAGATTGGAGGAGGACGTGACCTTGGTGTCTCACCACGCACCTGCTTCTCATACTCTTGAGGTAGGCTCCAAAGAAGAAAAACTATGGGCACGCAAAGCAGATTCCTTGCAGGTGCATCCATTTTAAATATCCTAACTGTTGATTAATAGGACAGCTAATTGCTTAGCCACACTCATGGTTTGTTATGAAAATATTTAAGAGATCAAATAATAAACATATACCCCAAATAAAAAAAAACATAATAAGAGGACCAAAAAAGTGCCATCGTGGCTAAACAACAAAGTAAAAGAAGCAGTTACCGGCAAAAAGGTACTCTTTAAAAATTGGAAGTTAAATCCTGAGGAAAATAGAAAGGAGCATAAACTCTGGCCAGTCAAGTGTAAAAGTATAATTAGGCAGCTCAAAAAAAGAATTTGAAGAGCGACTTGCCAAAAGCTCAAACGCACAGCAAAATTTTTTTTTAAAGTACCTCAGAAGCAGGAAACCTGCCAAACAATCAGTGAGGCCACTGAGGATCAAGATGCTAAAGGAGCACTCAAGGGTGATAAGGCCATTGCAGAGAAGTTAAATTTAATTCTTTGCATCAATCTTTACTGCAGAAGATGTGAGGGAGATTTCCACACCTGAGCCATTCTTTTTAGGTGACAAATATGAGAAACTGTCCCAGATTGAGGTGTCATTAGAGGAAGTTTTGGAACAAATTGATAAATTAAACAGTAATAAGTCACCAGGAGCAGATGATATTACCCACGAGTTCTGAAGGAACTCAGATATGACATTGCAGAACTACTAACTGTGATATGTCACCTATCATTTAAATCAGCTTCTGTACCAGATGACTGGAAGATAGCTTATGTGACACCAATTTTTTTAAAAGGCTCCAGAGGTGATCCTGGCAATCACAGGCCAGTAAGCCTAACTTCAGTACCAGGCAAATTGGTTGAAACTATATGTGATGGGGTGGACTAGGCCCTGAGGCCCCTGCTGGAGGCTTCATGGTCTTGCCACACCCCACCCCAAAAAGGGCAGTGGAGAGGGTCCTCCAAGCTTTCTAAAGTGGCCGTGTGGGATGCAGCCAATCAGAAGGGGCTGCATGGAGAAGCCAGTCAGAGCCCAGGAGACTAGTATAAAAAGCTGTAGGAGCAGAGTGAATTGGTTCCTTGCTGGACCTGAAGGAGCATGGATGGTGTGTGCCTGGCTGGCTGAGGGAGCTACAGGACCTTGGACAGAGCAGTGCTGGCAGAGACCCAGGGAGCGAGAAGGCCCTCTGGGCTGGCTGCTGAGACTCAACCAGGACAAGCCCTTGAGATAAGGGTGAAGAATGTGCTTGGGCCAAGGTGAAGCAGCTCAGGGAATTGTACCAGCGATGCAGTTTATTTAAAGTTTATTTAAAGGGCTGCAGTGGATGACTGCTGTCTATAGGGTCCCTGGGCTTGGATCTGGAGTAGTGGGTGGGCCCAGATTCCCTCCCCCGCCATTAGCCACTGGAGAAGTAGCATGGAGTTTTGATGCACCCCAAAAGGGGGAACTGAACTCTTTTAATGGCGCAGCAGGCTTGCTGGAGCCAGAAAGGCCCTGAGAGAGTGAAGACGTTGCCTCCAGGGAGGGAGCCCTGGGGCACCGCCGTATACCAGAGCACAGACAATTTGAGAGAGCCCAGAAGGGGTTAAGATGATATTGATTCCATATCTGTTTAAACGGCATCGCAGCATCTTCCATGGGCCAAGGATGCCACAAGTTGTGCAGGAACAGACAAAATGGTGAACAATCGCTATGACCGACTGTCTGGCTACGCGTTGAAGCAGAAGAAGGGTCCGAGAGACCGTTTGAACCAGGGTACTGCGATTGGCCCTGCTGGACTGATTGAAGAGTGAGTGCTGGCATAGAGCTGCAGATAAAGAGCCATGACAGAGGGCGCTGAGAGAGGCCACTGTTGGACTTGTACTCCAGAAGGGGTTTGCTTTTAATTTCACACACAGACTTTGTGTGATTTGGCCGGAGGGCTGAGTTGCTGAAGACTCTATGCAAGCCAGAGAAAAAGGGCAGGTCCATACATCTGCCATGGTGGGCACTGGCGAGGGGCGAGTGCAACCCGGTTACACTAGAGTAAAGAACGGAATGATGCTGAATAGGATTTGTTGGGGAAGAGTCAACACGGCTTTTGCAAAGGGAATTTGTGCCTCACCACTTGATTGGAATTCTTTGAGGGGGTCAAGAAGCATGTGGACAAGGGTGATCCAGTAGATATAACCAGGGCCGGCTCCAGGCACCAGCCAAGGAAGCAGGTGCTTGAGGTGACCAATGGAAAGGGGCAGCACGTTCGGGTCTTCGGCGGCGTGTCCCTCAGTTCCTCTCAGAGCAGAGGACCCACCCCCGAAGAATGAAGTGGCACGGCAGAGCTGCCGCTGAACTACTGCCGATCGCGGTTTTATCTTTTTTTTTTCCCCCCTTTCTCTTCGCTCCTTGGGGCAGCAAAGAAGCTGGAGCCGGCCCTGGATATAATGTACTTGCACTTTCAGAAAGCCTTGACAAGGTCCCTCACCATAGGCTGTTTAAGCAAAGTAAGCAGTGACTGGATAAGAGAGAAGGTTTTCTTGTGGATCAGTAACTGGTTAAAAGACTGAACACAAAGGATAGGTCAATTTTCGGAATGGAGAGAGGAAAACATTGGGGTCCCCCAGGGGTCTGTACTGGGACCAGTGCAGTTCAACATATTTATAAGTGATCTGGAAAAAATGGTCAACAATGAGGTGACAAAGTTTGAAAATGATACAAAATTACTCCAGATCGTTAAGTCCGTCAATGGCTATTGGCCAAGCTTGGCAGGGATGCAGCAGCTCCAAGCTGTGGGTGTTCCTAGCTTCGGACTGCCAGAAACTGGGAGTAGATTGACAGCGGCTGGATCACTCAATAATTGCCCCCTGCCCCTGTTCCGGTGCCCCTGGCTGTGGGAGCATTAGCACAGTGATTTAAACCCAAGAGCTTGTTGCTGTGGTTCCTTGAGCTGCCATCCAAAGGCCTGGCTATTTAAGCTTAGAAATCCCTCAGCGTCCAGGGAAACCTGGCTCCCCAAATGAACAATGCACCAGTGGCTAAGTCATGCGGTGAGTAGCAGAGAAATAGTTTGCTCAGCTCAAATGACTTGTTGTTGTGAGGAAACCAAAAGGCTGCCCATGTGCAGCCTCCCCGAGAGAGTGGCGTGCGTGCTGTGTGGAGACAGGGATTAAAAATGCCTTGTGAACAACGCTACCGGGTGTTTACCAAACACTGGTTAGTGCAATGTGTGCTGACAGCCCCCACACAGGCTACGCGACCTCCCCAATCTCAACTGTGAGCAGCCAGGAGGAAACAAATTGCTCGCCGGATAGCATGTCATTGGCTTTGTCATGGCTTCCCCGACGAGACGGATCAAGGGAATGGAAGTGTGATTGTCGGAAGGCTAAAAAACAGTGGACAGCCCCGGCTATCCAAGTCCTGTACATCTGCAGCCTGCCTCTGTGTTTCACGGCCTGGTACAACCCCAGCGCCACTCGGGAGGATCGTTATCAGCTGCAGTGTTAGCCTTCTAGTCAAATCCCACGCTGTGCTGAGGGGCCAACGCAGGGCCCTGGGTCTGTCTGCTCCACAAGGTTAACCCAGGTGGTGGGTGCCCAGTTAGCCCAGGTGTGAGCTGCCACACTACAATGCCCTGCCCATGTTAGTGGTTGCTCTCTGGCACTGCCCTCACCTGTGCCTGTCTCTATGGCCTCTGGGGCACATCCCATGGCTCTGATTCCTGCCCAGTGAACCGTGGGAGGAACCTCTTTGCAATTCTGGGCATATGGGAGGAATAATGGCACTGGAAGACCATCAGCCCTGGAGTGGTTTAGCCTGAGTCCATACTGTGAAATTGGTGGGATACCAGCCCCCGTGATAACAGCACCTGGGCTTTTAGCTAGCCCAGGCTGAAACCCCCCAGACACCCCATAAAAGCCCAAGGTAACTTTCCAATAAAGACACACCCTAAGTGTAACCCACTGGCGAGTGTGTGTTACAGGTCCCCCCTCTCTGTGCCCAGTGGGTGTGAGTGGTAGAATCCAGTTGGAGGGGGCTTCCGTGTTTTGCTGCAGCAGCCCATGCTTTTAACGCTGGCGGTCCCCTGTTCAAATCCTGGTGTGTCAGCTAACGTAGCCGTTGTCATATATGTGCCGCAGCCAGTAGCTGCCCCCCTCCAGGGGACTGAATTCCACCCTCCATGGATGTCCCTGGAAGGCTTTGTGGTTCAAGGTGCTGCAGACACGGGGACATGTGACTCCTCTGCTCTTCCCATCTCTGCTACTGCTCGTATAGCCTTTTGCAATGTGCTCAGCCTCTTTGTACCATGGGTATGCTGAGGCTCACCAGCCTCCGCTAAACGCTGTGGGAGCAATGGAGGAAACAGGACCAAGCATGATTGCTGTGAACGTTGCAGTCGTCCGCATTTCTGTCTGCAGCACTGCCACAGAATCTACTTGTTGCATCCAGTCCCCCTGATGAATGGCAGGCCGCTTTGGAGAGGCTCTTCTTGGGGAATAGAAGGGTCTATTGCAACTGCTGTAAATGATGCATGAATGGCACGGTGTGTTGTACAAATACATTTAAGCCTCCTGGCAGGAGTTTATGTGCAATCCTGCCCAGGGCGCAGCATATTTTGTAAGTGAGGTCCCTTGGGGCTTGCCTAGACAATCTGGGCTTGGCAAGAAGGGTAACCTTGTGTTTAAGACACTCAACTACAACTTAGGAGCTGTGGATTTAATTCATACCTCTGCCACAGACTTCCTAGAGGACCATGGGGAAGTCACTTAATCTGCCTGCACCTCAGTTTGGTGGTCTGTAAAATAAGGCTAGTAACACTCAGCAGTGCTGACTCTTGCAAGTTGTCATGGCATCTAGCCCCAGTCTGAACCTTAGAGTCCAAAAAAATGGGGTACCAGCATGAATTCCTCTAAGCTTAATTACCAGCTTAGATCTGATAAGCTGCCACCAATCAGGAGTTGGAGTGCCTGATAAACTCTGGTCTCCCCAAAACCTTCCCTGGGGA